>NC_044270.1:67775-188904 GCF_003957555.1 Calypte anna
CTGGAAAAGGTGGGATTCGGTGCGAGAGGTGGAAAAAGGGACAAGAGATGGAGCCCTCCAGGACTCCGGAGGGATTCCCAACTGGGAAGGGTTCTGAGGGTCCCAAGTCTTGACCAAAGGGTTTTGGTTTTTCCCCAGGATCAGCTCAAAGAATTCCAAGATTTTTTTCCAAAAACAGGGATTCCTGGAGAGGTGGAAAAAGGGACAAGAGATGGAGCCCCCAGGACTCCAGAGGAATTCTGAGGAAATGGGAGGGTTCTGAGTTTCCCAGTTTGACCAAAAATTGTTTTTGTTTCTTTTTTTCCAGGATCAACTCAAAGAATTCCAAGATTTTTTCCCAAGTCTGGAAAAGTTGGGATTGGTGGAGAGGTGGGAAAAAGGGATAAGACATGGAGCCCTCCAGGACTCCAGAGGGATTCTGAGGGAATGGGAGGGTTCTGAGGGTTCCCAGTTTGACCAAATTGTTTTGTTTTTTCCCCAGGATCAGCTCAAAGAATTCCAAGATTTTTTTTCCAAAAACAGGGATTCCTGGAGAGGTGGGAAATAGGGATAAGAGATGGAGCCCCCCCAGGACTCCAGAGGGATTCCCAACATGGGAGGGTTCTGATGGTTCCCAGTTTGACCACCAAATTGGTTTTGGTTTTTCCCCAGGATCAGCTCAAAGAATTCCAGGATTTTTTTCCAACAGTCTGGAAAAGCAGGGATTCTAAAAAGGGACAAGAAACGGAGCCCCCCAGATCTTCAGAGGGATTCCCAACATGGGAGGGTTCTGAGGGTTCCCAGTGTGACCACCAAATTGGTTTGTTTTGGTTTTTTTCCAGGATCAACTCAAAGAATTCCAAGATTTTTTCCAACAGTCTGGAAAAACAGGGATTCCTGGAGAGGTGGAAAAAGGGACAAGAGATGGAGCCCCCAGGACTCCAGAGGAATTCTGAGGAAATGGGAGGGTTCTGAGTTTCCCAGTTTGACCAAAAATTGTTTTTCTTTTTTTTTTTTTTTCCAGGATCAACTCAAAGAATTCCAAGATTTTTTCCCAAGTCTGGAAAAGTTGGGATTGGTGGAGAGGTGGAAAAAAAGGGATAAAAGATGGAGCCCCCAAGGACTCCAGAGGGATTCCCAAAATGGGAGGGCTCTGATGGTTCTGAGGGTTCCCAGTTTGACCACCAAATTGGTTTTGGTTTTTCCCCAGGATCAGCTCAAAGAATTCCAAGGTTTTTTTCCAAAAACAGGGATTCCTGGAGAGGTGGAAAAAGGGACAAGAAATGGAGCCCCCCAGGACTCCAGAGGGATTCCCAACATGGGAGGGTTCTGAGGGTTCCCAGTTTGATCAAAAATTGTTTCTGTTTCTTTTTTTTTCCCCAGGATCAGCTCAAAGAATTCCAAGATTTTTTCCCAAGTCTGGAAAAGTTGGGATTCCTGGAGAGGTGGGAAAAAAGGGACAAGAGATGGAGCCCCCCAGGACTCCAGAGGGATTCCTAAAATGGGAGGGTTCTGATGGTTCTGAGGGTTCCCAGTTTGACCACCAACTTGTTCTGTTTTGGTTTTTCCCCAGGATCAACTCAAAGAATTCCAAGATTTTTTCCCAAGTCTGGAAAAGTTGGGATTGGTGGAGAGGTGGGAAAAAAGGGACAAGAGATGGAGCCCCCCAGGACTCCAGAGGGATTCTGAGGGAATGGGAGGGTTCTGAGGGTTCCCAGTTTGACCAAATTGTTTTGTTTTTTCCCCAGGATCAGCTCAAAGAATTCCAGGATTTTTTTCCAACAGTCTGGAAAAACAGGGATTTCTGGAGAGGTGGGAAAAAGGGACAAGAGATGGAGCCCCCAGGACTCCAGAGGAATTCTGAGGAAATGGGAGGGTTCTGAGTTTCCCAGTTTGATCAAAAATTGTTTCTGTTTCTTTTTTTTTCCCCAGGATCAGCTCAAAGAATTCCAAGATTTTTTCCCAAGTCTGGAAAAGGTGGGATTGGTGGAGAGGTGGGAAATAGGGATAAGAGATGGAGCCCCCCAGGACTCCAGAGGGATTCCTAAAATGGGAGGGTTCTGATGGTTCTGAGGGTTCCCAGTTTGACCACCAACTTGTTCTGTTTTGTTTTTTTTCCAGGATCAACTCAAAGAATTCCAAGATTTTTTCCCAAGTCTGGAAAAGTTGGGATTGGTGGAGAGGTGGGAAAAAGGGATAAAAGATGGAGCCCCCCAGGACTCCAGAGGGATTCCCAACATGGGAGGGCTCTGAGGGTTCCCAGTTTGACCACCAAATTGGTTTTGGTTTTTCCCCAGGATCAGCTCAAAGAATTCCAAGTTTTTTTTCCAAAAACAGGGATTCCTGGAGAGGTGGAAAAAGGGACAAGAAATGGAGCCCCCCAGGACTCCAGAGGGATTCCCAACATGGGAGGGTTCTGGGGGTTCCCAGTTCAACCATCAAATATTTTTTTTTTTCCAGGATCAGCTCAAAGAATTCCAAGATTCTTTCCCAAGTCTGGAAAAGTTGGGATTGGTGGAGAGGTGGAAAAAAAGGGATAAAAGATGGAGCCCCCAAGGACTCCAGAGGGATTCCCAAAATGGGAAGGCTCTGAGGGTCCCCAGTTTGACCACCAACTTGTTCTGTTTTGTTTTTTCCCCAGGATCAACTCAAAGAATTCCAGGATTTTTTTCCAACAGTCTGGAAAAACAGGGATTCTAGAAAGGTGGAAAAAAAGGGATAAGAGATGGAGCCCCCCAGGGCTCCAGAGGGATTCCCAACATGGGAGGGTTCTGAGGGTCCCCAGTTTGACCAAATTGGTTTTGGGTTTTCCCCAGGATCAGCTCAAAGAATTCCAAGATTTTTTTCCAAAAACAGGGATTCCTGGAGAGGTGGGAAAAAGGGACAAGAAATGGAGCCCCCCAGGACTCTGGAGGGATTCCCAAAATGGGAGGGCTCTGATGATTCCCAGTTTGAATCCTGAGCATTGGAAGGAATTCCCATCCTGGAATGCTAGAAGGAGCTGAGACCTGGAATTCCCATGGGATAGCTCCCACCTTTGGGGAGAACTCCTCAAATTTGGATTCCTGGAATTCTCCCAGCTCCAAAGAGCCCCAAAAAACCTTTGTCACTTGTCACCAAGTTTCCAGCCCAGCAGGAAACCTGGAGCCAACAATTCCAAGGGAAGCATCCAGGGATTTGGAATTTTGGAATATTTTGGGGTGGTTTTTTTGGAATTTTCCATAAAAAGCTGATCCTGGATGAGGAGGTGGCTCAGCTTGTCCTGACACTTTGTTATTCCTACCTAAAACCATCCCTGAGTGATTCCAGAGGGATAGGATGGGGCTTGGAATCTCCCAAAACCTGGAATTAAAAGCTGGGGGGAGGGCAGGAACTTTGGGAAATGGAATAATGGGGAAAAGTGGGATTGGCCTCAGGATTGTCCCTGAAATCCTCTGGAATCAGGGAGAGGAGGGGAGGAATCCAGCCCTGCACTGCACGGATGGGGTTCTGGTGGTTCCATCTGGACTCCTGGATCTCCAAGGGGGTTGTTCCAAGCCTGACTTCCAAGCAGCCAGGAGGATCCCACATTCCAGGTTTTTCTTGGAACCTCTCGAGTTCAGGTCCCTTTTTTGGGCTTTTTTTTTCTTGGTTTGGGGTTGGTTTGGTTTTTTTTTTCCTTCAGGAATCCACTTCCATTCCTGAGGACATCACCCCCAAGATCCCAGCTGGTCCTCAGATTCCCCCGAGGTCTTTGGATCCCAAGAAAACCTGGGAATGCTTTTCCAGAGCAGCTCCAGAGCCCCCAAAACCTCCCCTGAGGAGCTGAGTTGGGCTCCTGCTCCAAATCCCCAAGGAGCAGATTGATGTTTCCAGTCTCCACCTATGGAAAAATATTTTCCTCAGCTCCCCTAGGACCATTTTAGGGAAAAAATTCCCAGATTTTTACCTTCCAAGTCATCAATGGTCTTCTCCAGTTTGGCTACGGAACGTTCAGCAAACTCAGCCCTGGTCTCAGCCTGCAAAGCAGGAAAAAAACCCTTTAATCCCTAGGGAAAAAGGCAATTCCCACCTTTTCCCTGGATAACCCCCCAGCTCAGGGAGAGGTCTGGGGGGGTCACCCCAAAGTGGGCACCCAGCACCCACCTCTTTGAGTTTGTCAGTCAGGATCTTGATCTCCTCTTCGTATTTATCCTCTTTTTGGGAATACTGTGGGAAAGCAGAGGAGGGATCAGTCCTAAGGATCTCCCAATCCAAGGAAAAAGCTTTTCCAGCTCCTCACTGCAGGACACAGAACCCTCGGGATGCTCCAGCTGGGACTGCAGCAAATCCTCATGCCAGGACTATGAAGTTTTTTGGGCACAGAGAAATCCTCATGGCAGAACCAGAAAGGTTTTGGGCACAGGAAAATCCTCATGGCAGAACCACAGAGGTTTTAGGGCACCAAAAAATCCTCATGCCAGGAAAACAAGGTTTTTGGGGCACTGCTGGGCACAGAAAAATCCTCATGCCAGGACCACAAAGGTTATGGACACAGAAAAATCCTCATGGCAGAACCAGAGGTTTTGGGGCACAGAAAATCCTCATACCAGGAAAACAGGGTTTTTGGGGCACTGCTGGGCACAGAAAATTCCTCATGCCAAGACCACAAAGGTTTTGGGCAAAGAAAAATCCTCCTGGCAGGACCACAGAGTTTTTGGGCACAGGAAAATCCTCCTGGCAGGACCACAAAGGTTATGGACACAGAAAAATCCTCATACCAGGACCATTAAAGTTTTTTGGGCACTGCTGGACACAGAAAAAATCCTCATGGCAGAACCAGAGGTTTTGGGGCACAGAAAATCCTCATGCCAGGACCAAGAAGTTTTTTTGGGGACAGGAAAATCCTCATACCAGGAAAACAGGGTTTTTGGGGCACTGCTGGGCACAGAAAATTCCTCATGCCAGGACCACAGAGTTTTTGGGCACAGAGAAATCCTCATGGCAGAACCAGAAAGGTTTTGGGCACAGAAAATCCTCATACCAGGACCACAGAGTTTTTAGGGCACCAAAGAATCCTCATGTCAGGACCATAAAAGTTTTTTGGGCACAGGAAAATCCTCATGGCAGGATCATAAAAGTTTTTTGGGCACTGCTGGGCACCAAAAAATCCTCATGCCAGGACCACAAGTCTTTTGGGCAAAGAAAAATCCTCATGCCAAGACCAGAAAGTTTTTGGGCACAGGAAAATCCTCATGCCAGGACCACAGAGGTTTTGGGCACCAAAAAATCTTCATGCCAGGACCACAAAAACTTTTTGGGCAC
Organism: Calypte anna; assembly: GCF_003957555.1. NCBI lineage: Eukaryota > Metazoa > Chordata > Aves > Apodiformes > Trochilidae > Calypte > Calypte anna. The sequence continues at coordinate 73,038 of NC_044270.1, forward strand.
AGGAAAATCCTCATGGCAGAACCATAAAAGTTTTTTGGGCACAGGAAAATCCTCATGCCAGGACCACAGAGGTTTTAGGGCACAGGAAAATCCTGATGCCAGGACCAGAAAGTTTTTGGGCACAGAAAATCCTCATGGCAAGACCAGAAAGTTTTTGGGCACAGGAAAAACCTCATGCCAGGATCATAAAAGTTTTTTGGGCACTGCTGGGCACCAAAAAATCCTCATGGCAGGACCACAAAGGTTTTGGGCAAAGAAAAATCCTCATGCCAGGACCACAGAGGTTTTGGGCACCAAAAAATCTTCATGCCAGGACCACAAAAACTTTTTGGGCACAGGAAAATCCTGATGCCAGGACCAGAAAGTTTTTGGGCACAGAAAAATCCTCATGGCAAGACCAGAAAGTTTTTGGGGGACAGGAAAATCCTCATACCAGGACCATAAAAGTGTTTTGGGCACTGCTGGGCACCAAAAATCCTCATGGCAGGACCAGAAAGTTTTTTTGGGCACAGGAAAATCCTCATGCCAGGACCACAGAGGTTTTGGGCACCAAAAAATCTTCATGCCAGGACCACAAAAACTTTTTGGGCACAGGAAAATCCTGATGCCAGGACCAGAAAGTTTTTGGGCACAGGAAAAACCTCATGGCAGGACCAGAAAGTTTTTTTGGGCACAGGAAAATCCTCATGCCAGGACCACAGAGTTTTTGGGCACAGGAAAATCCTGATGCCAGGACCAGAAAGTTTTTGGGCACAGAAAATCCTCCTGGCAGGACCACAAAGGTTATGGACACAGAAAAATCCTCATACCAGGACCATTAAAGTTTTTTGGGCACTGCTGGACACAGAAAAAATCCTCATGGCAGAACCAGAGGTTTTGGGGCACAGAAAATCCTCATGCCAGGACCAAGAAGTTTTTTTTGGGGACAGGAAAATCCTCATACCAGGAAAACAGGGTTTTTGGGGCACTGCTGGGCACAGAAAATTCCTCATGCCAGGACCACAGAGTTTTTGGGCACAGAGAAATCCTCATGGCAAGACCAGAAAGTTTTTGGGCACAGGAAAAACCTCATGCCAGGATCATAAAAGTTTTTTGGGCACTGCTGGGCACCAAAAAATCCTCATGGCAGGACCAGAAAAATTTTGGGCAAAGGAAAATCCTCATGCCAGGACCACAGAGGTTTTGGGCACCAAAAAATCTTCATGCCAGGACCACAAAAACTTTTTGGGCAAAGGAAAATCCTCATGCCAGGACCAGAAAGTTTTTGGGCACAGAAAAATCTTCATGCCAGGACCACAGAGTTTTTGGGCACAGAAAATCCTCATGGCAGGACCAGAAAGTTTTTGGGGCACAGGAAAATCCTCATGCCAGGACCACAGAGGTTTTGGGCACCAAAAAATCTTCATGCCAGAACCACAAAAACTTTTTGGGCACAGAAAATCCTCATGGCAGGACCAGAGTTTTTGGGCACAAGAAAATCCCTCATGGCAGAACCACAGAGTTTTTAGGGCACCAAAAAATCTTCATGTCAGGACCATCAAAGTTTTTTGGGCACTGCTGGACACAGAAAAAATCCTCATGCCAGGACCATTAAAGTTCTTTGGGCACCAAAAAATCCTCATGGCAGGACCAGAAAAATTTTGGGCAAAGGAAAATCCTCATGCCAGGACCACAGAGGTTTTGGGCACCAAAAAATCTTCATGCCAGGACCACAAAAACTTTTTGGGCACAGAAAATCCTGATGCCAGGACCAGAGTTTTTTGGGCACAGAAAAATCCTCATGCCAGGACCACAGAGTTTTTGGGCACTGCTCAACCTTGCCCCAGGTCAGGTCAGGACAACCAAACCTCCCCCTCTCTTGGCTTTTTCCAGCAGCTGCAATCCCTCTGCTCTCCCTCTCTGCTTCCAGGTTGCATCCGTGTCACCTGTGCCATCCCAGGGGGTGCTCTGCTGTCACAGCCCCTTTCTCTCTCTCTCTCCAAGCCACCCAAAAAACATGTTTCTTGGCCCTGGGCCAAGCAGCCCCTACCTTCTCAGCCTGAGCCTCAAGAGACTTGAGATTGTTGGTGACATTCTTCAGCTCTTCTTCCAGCTCGGAACATTTACTGTGAGGTTTGGGCAAGAAAAAGGGAGGAAAAAAAAAGGAAAAGGAGAAGTGGGAAAGAAAGACAGGAAAGACAAGGAGTGAATCCATGTGTAGGGATGACCAGGATGGGGTTGGTTTGGTGTGGTTTGGTTTGATGGTTTGGTTTTTTTTTTTTAATTTTATTTTAGGAGATGCTCTGCAGTCAGCCTGGGATGGGGATCCTGCTTTCAGGAAAACAAGCTCCCTTCCCAGCTCCAAATTCCTGATTTTCAGGCATTCTGCCAGCACATGCAGAAGGGCACTGAGCTGAGCAGCTGAGATCTGGACACAGAGTTCTGGAGTCTTCAAGTTTGCTGCCAGGAGGGGCCATTTATGGGCAGAGAAAGGAGAGAAGATTCCAGGAGAGGAAAAAAAAAGAAAGGAAAAGATGCAGTTGAGCTGGAGGGAAGAAGCACAGCCAGAAGGCCACCAGGATTTTTGGTTTTAATGGTTGGAGAAGGGAAAGGTTAGTACCTTTTCTTCAGCAACAGAAAGAAACTTCAGGTTCTGGTCCAGCACCCTGAGCTGCTCCTGCAGGTCCCGGCAGCGCCTGTTAGTGAGGGGTCCCCCAGTGCCACCAGCCAGGATGGGGACAAGGGTCAAAAGGAGCAGCAAACCCACACACAGAGCCACGAAGGTTGGGGGGGAAAAAAAAACAAAACAAAAAACCACACAAAAAAAAACAGAAAAATAAAAAAAAAAAACAAAACATGGTCACAACATGCACGTCGGGGCAGGAAGCAGAGGGGGACAAAGCGACCTTGTTAGACAAGACCCAGAGCACAGCCAGGATCTGAGCAGCCCCCCCAGAGCCCCCCTGAAATATCCAGGACCCTCCTAAAATATCCAGGATCCTCCTGAAACATCCAGGACCCCCTTGAAATATCCAGGATCCCCCTGAAACATCCAAGGACCCCTTTGAAACATCCAAGGACCCCTTTGAAACATCCAAGGACCCTCCTGAAATATCCAGGACCCCTTTGAAACATTCAAGGACCCCCCTGAAACATCCAGGATCCCCCCTGAAACTTCCAAGGACCCCTTTGAAACATTCAAGGGCCCTCCTGAAACATCCAAGGACCCCCTGACATATCCAGGACCCCCTTGAAATATCCAGGATCCCCCTGAAACATCCAAGGACCCCCCTGAAACTTCCAAGGACCCCCCTGAATTATCCAGGACCCTCCTGAAACATCCAAGGATCCCCCCTGAAATATCCAAGGACCCTCCTGAAATATCCAAGGACCCCCCTGAAACATCCAAGGATCCCCCCTGAAACATCCAGGACCCTCCTGAAACATCCAGGATTCACCCTGAAACATCCAAGGATCCCCCCTGAAACATCCAGGACCCTCCTGAAAGATCCAAGGACCCCCTTGAAATATCCAGAATCCCCCTGAAACATCCAAGGATCCCCCTGAAACATCCAAGGATCCCCCCTGAAACATCCAAGGATCCCCCTGAAACATCCAAGGATCCCCCTGAAACATCCAAGGATCCTCCTGAAACATCCAAGGATCCCCCCCTGAAACATCCAAGGATCCCCCCTGAAACATCCAAGGATCCCCCTGAAACATCCAAGGATCCTCCTGAAACATCCAAGGATCCCCCTGAAACATCCAGGACCCCCCTGAAACATCCAGGACCCCAGAGATCCCCATGTGGGTGCTGCCAGCAGAGGAGGTGCAGCTGGGTGCAGGTATTTTTAAGAGGTCAGTGACCAAGTTCAGGTCCCTGGGATGTCCCCTGGGCCACTCCTGTCCCAACCTCTGGCCCTCAGGTGTGTTTGGAGTCAGTGACCACACAGGCAAAGCAGTGAATCCAAGGCAGGGAATAATCCCTGGAGAGACCAAGGAGACCAAAAGGCTCCCAACCAAACACAGCAGCTCCCAACTCCAGCTCCAGCTTTTCCACCTGAGGATTCCAGAAAAGCTTTCCCTGTGCTTCAGGCCTTGTGTAAGAAGGTTGGGAATGCTGGGTTAGTTCCTTCCCATGCAGAGGCAGCCATGCCAGGGCCAAGGCAGCAGATTTACTCACGACTCTGCCAGCTCAGCTCTCTCCTCAGTCCTCTCCAGATCCCCTTCGATGATCACCAACTTCCGAGCAACCTGGGAGGCACAAGAAGAGGTAAAAAAAAACCCAAAAAAAAGCATAAATTCTGCTTGCAGGAGTCACTGGAGCTGCCAAAGTTTCTGGTTTGGGTGCTGAGAGCCAAGGGGTCCCCTCCCCAACCTTGGGTTTGTTCTGAGGAGCATCCAAGGCTCTCCCTCACCTCCTCATACTTCCTATCTGCCTCCTCTGCAATGTGCTTGGCTTCCTTCAGCTGGATTTCCTGCAGTTCCATCTTCTCCTCATCCTTCAGAGCTCGGTTTTCAATGACTTTCATGCCTCTGCACCCCAAAAACAACCACAAAAAAAAAAAAAAAGTCATTAAAAATGCACAGGGAGGGAAGATGCATAAAAAAACCCCTGTGGAACCCAGCAGTCTGCTGAGTTCTCCCTTATACAGCAGCTTGCTCAGAATTCCTTGGAATTTTCCTCCAGGCTCCTGGACCATGGGAAACGTGGTGCTGCTGAGAGGAACAAGCCAAGGGTTTTCCAGGCTGGAATGCAGGCAGAGCCAGCTCAGTCCTTATGGCAGGAACTGGAAGGGGACCCAGGGGCAGTGCCAGGAGGGAGGATGCTGGAAATGAGGCTTTCCCCCCCCCCAGCAGCCACTCTGAGGGTCCCAACCCCCCCTGATTTCTCCTCCCTTGGAGCTGAGGGATGCACCCAGCACTTTCTCCCACCTTGGCCTCAGTTCCCAAGCTCCTCAATCCCTGCTTTGGTTGCTTCTCCTGAAGTGGATCCAAACTCCCACATCCAACCTTGACCTGGGATCCACTTCCCAGCCTCCAGGAAGCCCAGGAAGGAGGGGGAGATTGGCACCAGGTCCTGGGTGAGGAAGACAACTGGCAAGGCAGGAACTTTTCCTCACCTTTCACTCTCATCTGCAGCTTTCTCTGCCTCTTCCAGCTTCTGCAGAGCTGTTGCAAGGCGTTCCTGGGCTCGGTCCAATTCCTCCTCCACCAGCTGGATCCGGCGGTTCAAAGAGGCCACTTCTGCCTCAGCCTGGAGGGAAAAAAAGAGAGGAGAGAGCAGCTCAGCCCCTGGCACAGCTCCTGAGCCTCAAATCCTGAGGAACCCACAGGGACCAAGCCAGGGAATTCCCTGCTCCAGCCTCCTGCACCCCCAGCGTCGCACGGAGCTCAGCTCACAGGAACCTCCTGCAGGTTCCCTGCCTCCCAGGGGAAATTTTGGGGATCATTTCCAACAGAAACAATTCAGGAAGATGATTTACACTCCTGGCTCTTCCCTGCAAGCTGCTGCAGTCCTGCCAGGCCATCAATCTCTGCCCCATTTCTCCCCCCACACCAAGCACTCCCTGCCAGCAGCCATGAACCCAAAGTCCCTTTCCTCCTGGGCTCAGGACAGGAGCATTTTGCTCAAAGCAAACCCTTCCTCCTCTTCCTCCATCTCCTCCTCCATCTCCTCCTCCTCCATCTCCTTCTCCTCCTCCATCTCCTCCTCCTCCTCCTCCATCTCCTCCTCCTCCTCCTCCATCACCATCTCCTCCTCCTCCATCTCCACCTCCTCCTCCTCCTCCATCTCCTCCTCCTCCTCCTCCATCTCCACCTCCTCCTCCTCCTCCATCTCCTCCTCCTCCTCCATCTCCTCCTCCTCCATCTCCTTCTCCTCCTCCATCTCCTCCTCCTCCTCCTCCATCTCTTCCTCCTCCTCCTCCTCCATCTCCATCTCCTCCTCCTCCTCCTCCATCTCCTCCTCCTCCTCCATCTCCTTCTCCTCCTCCTCCTCCATCTCCTCCTCCTCCTCCTCCATCTCCTCCTCCATCTCCTCCTCCTCCATCTCCTCCTCCTCCTCCATCTCCACCTCCTCCTCCTCCACCTCCTCCTCCTCCACCTCCTCCTCCTCCATCTCCACCTCCCCCTCCTCCATCTCCTCCTCCCCCTCCTCCTCCTCCATCTCCTCCTCCTCCTCTTCTTCCTCCTCCTCCTCCATCCTGAGCTCCCTTTATCCCACCACAGCCTGGGGGCAGCTCTTCCAGTGCCTCTGGGTTTGTTTCCTCCCTCCCTCCCCCAGTGATAACCCAGGAAAAAAGAGCCAAAAACAACAAAAAAAAAAAAACCACCACCAAATAAACCTCACCCAACCTTGAGATCTCCCCGGGAGGTTGTTCCCCAGCAACAGCCACACACAAACACCCTCCAGAGCTCAGGGTTGTGCCAGGAACCCCAGGAAATCTGGGAGAGCCCCAGGGGTTGTGACCCAGCTCAGAGCCATCACCCTCCCCCCCAGAAAAGACTTTGGGGACACTTTGGGGACACCTCCAGCCCAAGGGAGGGCTCAAGGGGTTGTGACCCAGCTCAGAGCCATCACCCTAACCCCAAAAAAGACTCTGGGGACACTTTGGGGACACCCCCAGCCCAAGGGAGAGCCCCAGGGGTTGTGACCCAGGTCAGAACCTCAGGAGCCATCACCCTCCCCCCCAAAAAAATACTCTGGGGACACTTTGGGGACACCTCCAGCCCAAGGGAGGGCTCCAGGGGCTGTGACCCAGCTCAGAGCCATCACCCTGCCCCCCAAAAAAGACTTTGGGGACACCCCCAGCCCAAGATGAAATCTGGGGGAGCCTCAGGGGTTGTGACCCAGCTCAGGGCCATCACCCTCCCCCCCAGAAAAGACTCTGGGGACACTTTGGGGACACCTCCAGCCCAAGGGAGGGCTCCAGGGGCTGTGACCCAGCTCAGAGCCATCACCCTAACCCCAAAGAAGACTTTGGGGACACCTCCAGCCCAAGGGAGGGCTCCAGGGGTTGTGACCCAGCTCAGAGCCATCACCCTCCCCCCCAGAAAAGACTCTGGGGACACTTTGGGGACACCTCCAGCCCAAGGGAGGGCTCCAGGGGCTGTGACCCAGCTCAGAGCCATCACCCTAACCCCAAAAAAGACTCTGGGGACACTTTGGGGACACCCCCAGCCCAAGGGAGAGCCCCAGGGGTTGTGACCCAGGTCAGAACCTCAGGAGCCATCACCCTCCCCCCCAAAAAAATACTCTGGGGACACTTTGGGGACACCTCCAGCCCAAGGGAGAGCCCCAGGGGCTGTGACCCAGCTCAGAGCCATCACCCTGCCCCCCAAAAAAGACTTTGGGGACACCCCCAGCCCAAGATGAAATCTGGGGGAGCCTCAGGGGTTGTGACCCAGCTCAGGGCCATCACCCTCCCCCCCAGAAAAGACTTTGGGGACACTTTGGGGACACCTCCAGCCCAAGGGAGGGCTCCAGGGGTTGTGACCCAGCTCAGAGCCATCACCCCCCCAAAAAAAAGACTATGGGGAAAAAAAGGAAACTGGGGGAGCCCCAGGGGTTGTGACCCAGGTCAGAGCCATCACCCTAACCCCAAAAAAAGACTTTGGGGACACCCCCAGCCCAAGGGTGAAATCTGGGGGAGACCCAGGGGCTGCGACCCAGCTCAGAGCCATCACCCTAACCCCAAAAAAAGACTTTGGGGACACTTTGGGGACACCTCCAGCCCAAGGGAGGGCTCCAGGGGCTGTGACCCAGCTCAGAGCCATCACCCCCCCAAAAAAAAAGACTATGGGGAAAAAAAGGAAACTGGGGGAGCCCCAGGGGTTGTGACCCAAGTCAGAACCTCAGGAGCCATCACCCCAAAAAAAAAAAAACTTTGGGGACACCCCCAGCCCAAGGGGGGGATGGCAGCATCCTGTTCTTCAGCAGGATTGGGAAATGGGGGGAAGATGGAAAGGGTTAGAGCCATATCAGGGCAGTTTCTCCATCCAGGGGCAGCAGATGCCAAAAAAAAAAAAAAAAAAAAAAAGAATAAAAAATAATATGAAATATTCCAGCTCCTTGCAACAAAGCAGCCTGCAAGGCCACACAGCTCCCAAGCATGCCCAGGGAAGGAGGAGCAGAGTGATGAAAGAAGCCACTGTTAGAGCAGGGCCAGCCCCAAATCCCAGCCAGTTCCCAGGAAAAGTTGACCAAGCTCTACACAACCCCCCCAAAAAAAAAAAAAAAAACACCCCAAGCTCCACGTTCCCAGCTCAGGTTGGGAAAACATCAGTGGGAAAAGAGCTGAGATGTCAGGATGGGTTGGGGCAGGGAAAACCCACCCCAAAATAAAGAGTTGACCCCCCCAAAAATTAAGAGCTGACCCCAAAATAAGAGCTGACCCCCCAAAAATAAAGATATAGCCCCCCAAAAATAGAGATACCCCCCAAGATAAAGAGCTGACCCCAAAAATAGAGATACCCCCAAAAATAGATACCCCAAAAATAGAGATATAGCCCCCAAAAAGTAACAGCTGTCCCCCAAAGATTAGGGGCTGCCCCCCCAAAAAATTAAGAGCTGACCCCCCAAAAAGAGCTCACCCCCCCAAAACAAGAGCTGACCCCCAAAAATTAAGAGCTGACCCCAAAAAGAGCTACTCCCCAAAATAAGAGCTGACCCCAAAATAAGAGCTGACCCCCAAGAATAGAGATACCCCCAAAACCAGATATAGCCCCCCAAAATAGATACCCCCAAAAAAATTAAGAGCTGACCCCAAAAATAGAGATACCCCCAAAAAATAAAGATATAGCCCCCAAAAAGTAACAGTTGCCCCCCAAAAATTAGGGGCTGACCCCCAAAAATTAAGAGCTGACCCCCCAAAAGGAGCTGACCCCCCAAAACAAGAGCTCACCCCCCAAAACAAGAGCTCACCCCCCAAAGCAAGAGCTCACCCCCCAAAACAAGAGCTCACCCCCCAAAACAAGAGCTCACCCCCCAAAACAAGAGCTGACCCCCCAAAGCAAGAGCTGACCCCCCAAAACAAGAGCTGACCCCCCAAAGCAAGAGCTGACCCCCCAAAGCAAGAGCTGACCCCCCAAAACAAGAGCTCACCCCCCAAAACAAGAGCTGACCCCCCAAAACAAGAGCTCACCCCCCAAAGCAAGAGCTGACCCCCCAAAGCAAGAGCTGACCCCCCAAAGCAAGAGCTCACCCCCCAAAACAAGAGCTCACCCCCCAAAACAAGAGCTCACCCCCCAAAGCAAGAGCTGACCCCCCAAAGCAAGAGCTGACCCCCCAAAGCAAGAGCTGACCCCCCAAAATTAAGAGCTGTCCCCAAGAAGAGCTGACCCCAAAAAAAGTAAGAGTTGGAAAAAGAAAAGGAAGGGGGAAAAAAAGAAAAAAGGAAGGGGGAAAAAAAAAAGGGGGAAAAGGTTTGGGACAAGCTCAGCTTTTCATGAAAAGCCTCAGCAAAATTCCCAAGGGAAATCTGGGGGAGTCACTGTTTGATGGGAAGCAAGGACCTGGGCTGAACCAGAACCAGAGAACCCACTCAGGTTCTGACAGAGACCTTAAAGCTGACCCAGTGCCATGGGCAGGGACCCCTCCCCCAGCCTGGGGGGCTCCAAACCCCATCCAAACATCCAAGAATTCCAGGGATGGGGCAGCCACAGCTTCTGGGGGTGACCTGGGGCTCAGCACCCTAAAACCTTCTCTCCATCTCCCCTCTTCCAGTCCCAAGTCCTTCCCCAGTTTTCCTGGAGCCTCTTCAGGCTCTGGAAGTTGCTCCAAGGTCTTCCTGGAGCTTTCCCTTCTCCCCCCTGATTTCCAAGGGGAAACGGGAGCCGTGGAGGATGAGGAGGGAGGATGAGGATGGGATGGGGTGAGGGGATGGAAGGAGAGCAAAAGAGAGGTCACCCTGGGGGATGGATTTGTTCCTCCCGAAACTCCTCCCCACCCCCAAATCTTTGTCTCCTCCCTCCCTCCAAAAAGCCTGAGATCCCCAAAGCCCAAAACTTGGAGCAGGGACCCCTCCCCCAGCCCAGGGGGCTCCAAACCCCATCCAAACCTCCAAGAATTCCAGGGATGGGGCAGCCACAGCTTCTGGGGGCAGCCTGGGGCTCAGCACCCTCACCCCAAAGAATTTCTCCCTCCCCAGTTTCTCCTCTCCATCTCCCCTCTTCCAGTTCAAAGCCATTCCCTCTCATCCCATCCCTCCAGCCCCTTGTCCCAAGTCCCTCCCCAGCTTTCCTGGAGCCCTGGATGAGGGATGATCCAAGGGGCTGAGGATGGGATGGGGTGAAGGGATGGAAGGAGAGCAAAAGAGAGGTCACCCTGGGGGATGGATTTGTTCCTCCTGAAACTCCCTCCCCAGATCTTTGTCTCCTGAGATCCTCAAAGCCCAAAGCAACAGAGACCTTGGAGCAGGGACCCCTCCCACAGCTCAGGGAGCTCCAAACCCATCCAAACCTCCAACAATTCCAGGGATGGGGCAGCCACAGCTTCTGGGGGAGCAACCTGGGGCTCAGCACCCTAAAACCTTCTCTCCATCTCCCCTCTTCCAGTCCCAAGTCCCTCCCCAGCTTTCCTGGATCCCTTCAGCCACTGGAAGTTGCTCCGAGGTCTCCCCAAAACCTTCTCCTCCAGAAGCACCCTCACCCCAAGGAATTTCTCCTTCCCCTCTCCTCTCCATCTCCCCTCTCCCACTTCCAAGCCATTCCCTCTCATCCCATCCCTCCATTCCCTTTTCCCAAGTCCCTCCCCAGTTTTCCCGGAGCCCCTTCAAGCTCTGGAAGTTGCTCCAAGCTCTCCCCATTCCCTCCTCCTCTCCTCCAGGCCGAACCATCCCAACATTCTCCCCCTTTTCCTTCCTTTTTTCCCAACCATTCCCGGTTCCCACCAGGTTTGGGATCGGGACCGGACCGGGATGGAGCTCGGGGGGGGGGTTTTCCCACTCGGTTCCCAGCATCCCCACTTCCATTTTATCCGCACTTCCCGAGGTTCCGCTCCCACCTTTGTGCTCTCAGCACCGGCCCACACAAGATGGCCGAGATCCTCCCCTTCCTTCCCGAACCGAACCCCGGCAGAACCGGAACCGTTTCTGTCCACCCCACCCACAACCCCCCCCCTTCCATAACTCGGGATCACACCCCCCCCCCCCTTCCAGCTGTTTCCAGATGTTTCGGGAAGACGGAGAAAAACGGAGTTAAAAATGGACCCCGTTTGTCCCGGTACCACAGCGAATGGATCGCGGACGGAACCACCGACGGTTCGGAGAGGAAGAAACCCTCCCAAACCCCCCCAAAAAACCCCAAGGTGGGCAGCGCTGGGTCCGGATGGCTGCGAGAAACGGGAGAACCGAACCGCGCAGGGCTGCCGGTTCCGAGAGACCCACGGTACCGCCGAACCCCAACAAGAACCCACGGAAGGGAGGTGGGGGGAGGGGAGATTCGGGGTTCTCCTTCCCCGGGGGCTGATCCGGAGCCATCCCAAGGGAAGCTCGGGGGGATCCGTTGGCCCGGTACCGGCGGTACCTGCTCGCGGTTCCGGCGCTCGGCCTCCACCTCCCGTTGCAGCCGGTCCGCCCGTTCCTCGGCATCGTCCGCCTGTTGCTGCAGGACCTGAATCTTCCGCTTCACCGCCTCGATGGTGGTGGCCCCCGCCATCCTGCCCACCGGACCGGGACCGGTACCGCCACCCGAACCCAAACCCCGACCCCGTCAACGCTTCGCACCACTTCGACCCCGCCCTAAAATACCGGAACCGCCCGTCCGGGCCCCACCGGGCCGGGATGTGACATCACTTCCGACCCACCCCATCCCATCCCCCGCCCAGCCCGCGTTGCCATGGTAACCGGGAGGAGCCCTGGGGACACCCGGATCGCGCGTGGGAGTGGGGGGACAAAGGGGAGGGGATGGGGGTGCCCCATATGGAACCGGGGAGCTGAGACATAGGGGGGTGGGGACACTGGGACCAGTCCCATGGAAGGACTGGGAGCACTGGGACCTGCCCCATGGGGGACTGGGGCCACTGGGACCTGTTCCATGAGGGACTGGGAGCACTGGGAACTGCCCCATGTGAGTCTGGGGACACTGAGACCTGTTCCATGGGGGACTGGGAGCACTGGGACCTGCCCCATGGGGGATTGGGGACACGGGGACCTGTTCCATGAGGGACTGGGAGCACTGGGAACTGCCCCATGTGAGTCTGGGGACACTGGGACCTGTTCCATGGGGGACTGGGAGCACTGGGAACTGCCCCATGTGAGTCTGGGGACACTGGGACCTGTTCCATGGGGGACTGGGAGCACTGGGAACTGCCCCATGTGAGTCTGGGGACACTGGGACCTGTTCCATGGGGGACTGGGAGCACTGGGACCTGCCCCATGGGGGACTGGGGACACTGGGACCTGTCCCATGGAAGGACTGGGAGCACTGGGAACTGCCCCATGGGGGACTGGGGGCACTGGGACCTGTCTCATGGGGGTGTGGGGTTACCCAGACTTGCCCCATGTAGGTTTGGGGACAACAGGACCTGTCTTGTGTGGGTGTGGGGACACAGGGACGTGCCCCACACAGAGATCTGCCCCACACAGGTATGGGGCCAGCTGGGATCTGCCCTACGTGGGTGGCAGGACACGGGGACCTGCCCCGTGTGGGTATTGGGGACACGGGGACAGGTACGTGAGTACACAGGGACCTGCCCTGTGTGGGTGTGGGGACACAGGGACCTGCCCTGTATGGGTATGGGGACACCAAGGGCTGCCAGACAGGGACTGGGGGCACTGGGACCTGCCCTATGTGAATGTGGGGACACTGGGACCTGTCCCATAGGGTACTGGGGGCACTGGAACCTGTCCCATGGGGGTCTGGGGACATTGGGACCTGTCCCATGTGGATGTGGGGACATTTGGGATCTGCCCCGTGGGGATGTGGGGGGCACAGGGACCTGTCCCATGTGAGTGTGGGGACACTGGGACCTGTCCCATAGGGGACTGAGGGCACTGGGATCTGTCCCGTGTGGTTGTGGGGACACTGGGACCTGTCCCCCACAGGACCAGGGCAGCCCCACAGAGACCTGAGGCGCAGGGCTCTGCCCCACATGGGTGCCCAGGCCCCCCTAGACCCCCCCTTGTCCCTTGTCCCCAAGGGACTCCTTATACGGTCCGGGCTGCAGTGGCACCACATTCCCTGGCCTTGAGCTCACCCATTGCCTCCCCCTCACCCGGACCCTCCCCCCCCCCTAAATCCCGGGGGGGGGGGGGATGACACCCCGAGCTGCAGGGCAGGGTGCTGCCCCCAAACCCCAAAAACCCCTTTGGTCACTCCCAAAATCGCTGCCACCCCCCCTGAGCTCCGGGGATCACCGAGCTCCATCCCCCAGCCCTGCCCCAAAAGCCCCTCCAGGAGGAAGGGGGGGAGGGTGACAGGGACATGTGCCACGTCCTGAAAACCTGGACCTGTGACAGGGGTGACTTCTTTTTTTGGGGGGGGGGCCAGCACATGCTCTGCCCCCCAAGTGGAGGGGGCACCCCAAGGATGTGCAAAAAAGCAAAGGTCCACCCTATAAGGAGTTTTATAGGGGGTGGGGGGCAGCTGGATGGAAAATCCCTTCCCTCTGCTTCCCCAGTTTGGGGGGGGGGGGTGAGAGGGGACACTAAAGGGACCCCCCAAAAGCCACCCTGGTGGGTGGCAGCTGGAGAATTGGGGGGTTGGAATGTTAAGAAAAGGGGGTGGGAGTGTGGTGGGATGGGGGGGGAGAGAGCATGGAAGTGGCAGAGAGAAAAAGAAGGGAGGGAAAGGGAGTGGGAAGGAGGAAAAGGGCTCCCCAGAGCTTTGTGGGGTCTGTGCCAAACCCCGGCGCGGGGCCAGCGGTGCTGGAACGATCCGGGAGTGGGAAACCATGAGCCAAAACCCGGAGCTGAGAAACTTCCCAAGGTTTCGGGAAGGCTTTGGATTTCCCCATTCCTCCCTGAACCCCCCAGCCCAGGGGGGGGGGGGGGGGGGGGGCAGAGCCAGCCCAGGCACCGGCCCGGGGGTCGTGGGGGAAATTCCTTTTTTTTCCCTGCTGGAAATCGGAGCTGCAGCTCCTGGAGGGAGAAGAGCCGGGAGTTTTCCTCCCTCTCCTCCAGGAGGGAAAATTTCCAGCTCCTGGATGCTCGACCCGCGGTGTCAGAGTCCCCGGGGCTGCCAGGGGGTGATGAGCGGGACCCAACTTGGTGACAGATGACGGGGTCGGGACAGCAGCCAGGGGACAAAACCCTGCACCGCTCGCCCCATTGTTCTCCTGGAAAGGGCGGCCAACAATAGCCGGGCTGTGTCACTGTCACCCTGCCCGGGGGGGACCAGGGCCCCCTCCTCCTCCTCCTCCTCCCTGAGCTCCAGCTGTGCCCGGGGACACCCGAGGACCTCAGGGGCTGCTCTGCTGGGGCTCTGTCCCCAGCTTGGGGGCTCCATTCTCTCTTCTGCAAAGCCTGGGTGCTCCCTTCCTGCTCCTCCTGGGCCACCCGGGATATCTTTGTCCAGGGAGGAGCTGGAATCAGCATCCCTCAGTCCCTCCCATGGCTGTGGGTGGCCACCCTTGGATGTGTTCTGCTCCCAGGCACCCACACAGCTTTGCCAGGGACCTTTCTCCAGCTCAAGGCCCCAGGGAAGGGCTTTGGTCTCATTAGGAAGGGGTTGGGGGAACCAACCCAGCTTCCACCCTGTACCCCATACGTACATCTGCTGCCTTCTTCTCTGCCAGCTCCAGCTTCTCCTGGGCATCTTTCAGGGCCTCAGAATATTTGTCCAGCTCATCCTCTGTCCCCTTCAGCTTCTTCTGCATGGCAGCCAGCTCATCCTCCAGCTGGAAGAGCAGCAGAAGTCATGGCAGGAGGACACCCTTTGGGATTCCCCCCCATCCCTGTCCCACCATGCCACCGGGATGCTCCCCAGCCTCGTGACGCTGTCCCCAAGCTCTGGGACTGTGGCAGCTCTCACCCCCTGGTTCCCTTTCCCCCAAATTCCTGGTGAGTCTTGGGGCTCAGGATGGTCCAACACAGGGAGAAGCCACTGCCCAGACAGCACCCACGTTACCTGCTTGCTCCGTTCCTCTGCCTGCTTCTGCTCAGCCTCTGCCTGCTCTGCCCTGTCCAGGGCGTTCTCCTTGTCCAACTTCAACATCTGCATCTTCTTCTTGATGGCCTCCATCCTTAGGGGGACAACGGGCAGTGGGACAATGGGACAATTGTCAGCAGCAGTGCTGCCTGACACCCCGCTGCCCGGTTTATCAACCCTGCTGGCACAGGGGCTTTGCCTTTCTTGGCCTGAGCCACCTCCTCACCTTCCCAAAAAGTCTGTGTTCCAGACCCATTGTCTGCCCTGGGGGGGTCTGGGTGGCCACCACCTTATTTGGGTTCCTGGGGACAGCTGGGCTGGTTATAAAAAGCAGTGGCAGGGCTGGGAGTGGGGGTCCCACATTGTCCCTTTGCAATGGGACACCCTGGCTGGCATCACAGGGACACCACGCTCCTGCCCAGCATTCCCATGGGATATGCTCAGGACACTGAGCTGGAACCGGGCAGTGAAACCCCACTGGGGGCTTGGGATTGTTTTTTTGGTGGCCCCCATGGCTGACATTTCCCCGTGCCCGGGGGTGGTGGGGGAGCTCATCCTGGTTTTATTTTAGGAGCAGGGATTTTGCAGCAGCCCCCAGTTGGGATTTTTTGGCTCGGGAGGGGGGGGAAGCTGAGCCCAGCACCCAGGGAAGAGCCCCCCAGGAACCCTCTGAGCTCTGAGCACATCTCCAGGGCTGCTGGGGCTTGGCAGTGAGGCCGAAGATGCTGTTGGCAGCTGGAGGATGGAATTCCTCAGGCTCCGGGAGGAATTCTCAGGGCGAGTGGCAGCACTTCCAAGTAGCTGGGGGGGGGATTAGCAGCCTCTTCCATGAGCTGAGATGGGATGACACGGGAAGAGAGCCACTGCTCCCATCTGGAGAGAGATTTGGGGGGGCTGAGAAGGTCAAAGGGACCCGGGTGCTGCAATTCCATGCCCTGGGAGCCATAAATAACCCTGAGCAGCAGAGCCAGGGGTGGGCATGGGCCCACAGTCCTGGGATGTCCTGGGATCATCCCAGGCACAAGCAAGGGGACAGGTGGTGAGTGCTGAGCCCACCACCACCCCCAACCTCCACTGGGCCCCCCAGGGGTGGCAGTTCCCCCCCCCTGGCAGGGCACAAGCAGCATCTGGACCTCTGGGTGCTGGGTGTCCCTGGCGCTGTAAGAATATGTTTGATATTTAGTTGGTTTTCCAATCAAACAACCTAATATCAAACATATCAGACAGAGGCAGGGGTGGGTGAAGGCGAGCTCCGGGGAGGGCTCAGCTCCCTGCAAGAGAAGGAAAAAGAAAAAGCTGAATATTCACTTCTTGCTCTTTGCTGGGCAGAACATCCCCCCCCGGGTACCCCCACCTTGAGGTCCGGATCCCATCCCAGCATTGGGATGCTCTGGGATCTGCTGCCTGGCCAGGAGGGATGAGGAGGGCAGAAAGGGCTCCTGGAACACCATGGCACCAACACCCCGGCCCAGGGCATCCACCCGACCCCCCCAAATCTGTCGGAACCTTACCTGGGCCGGCTCGGGGGGTCCTGGGTGCTCTGGCTCGGGGGCTGCCTGCCCGCGGTTTATAACCGCGTTGAGGTGCGGGGAGGGGGATTGGGGGGGGTGAAAGCCCCGACCCCGCACACGTGTCCCCGTTCCCATTAATTACCACCCATCGATGTCCCCCTGCCCCCTCCCCAGACCCCCGCGCCGAGCACCGCCGGTCGATCCGGGTCGATGGCCCCGCACCGCCCGCTCCTGCCCCCGCTCCCGGCGTCATTAGCGGAGCCGTCGATCCCGGGGAGCGGGGCCCATCCTGGAGGGCTCGAAGCCACCGTGACCCTGCCCAAGGACAGGGCCCATCCGGCACTGGGTGGCTTTGTCCCACGGATGTCCCCTCCACCTGTGTTCCTGTCCCCAATGCTTTGGGAAAGCCGCTGGGACCCCCCCCCACGGAAGCTCCGTGGGGCAGATGGTTTGGTGGCTGTCACTTTGTCCCTGTCCCTCGTGCGATGTGGCCCCATCGGGCTGGGGACAGCTGGGTGACAAAGGCAGGAGGACCCTAACAAGCACTGAGTGGGACCTGGTGGCACCCTGCTCCGAGGGGGTGTGTGGCCTTTTGGGGTGCACCCCACGTCGTGTGGGTGCTCAGCCACCGAGTTTGGGGACAGCACTGGGGACACAGCACTGGGGACAGCCAAACTTTTTTGGGGAGCAACAGGGCAGGGACGTGAGGCTGAGAGAGCCCCGAGTGCCAGGAGGGGCCGGGGTTGGTAAAGCCCCTGCTGCCTTCCTGGGGTTGGGGCACCGGGGGCTGCGTGGGTGCCACGGAGGGGTGGCAGCAGGGACAGAGGGGACACACGTGGCAGCAGCAGGAGGCTGGGAGCGCTGGGTGATGTGATGGAAGCCGACAGGGGAGTTAATGAAGGGCCACGGGCAGGGGGTGCTGGCCCCGAGGCCCCCAGCACTGTCAATATCCAGAGCCAGGCCAGGAGCTGATGGGCCCCGGGGCTGGGAGACACCAAGGTCAGGCAGAGGCAGAGGGGATGGGGGGGCAGGGACTCTGCTGGGGGGGCAAAGTGGGGGTTGAGGGGTGGCAGGGACCACCACACACAACCCCCCTCTTCCCTCTGCTGTGCCACGGGGCCAGGGATGCCAAGGGGCCAGGAGGCTGAGCCCGGCGCAGGATCCGTGCCAGGAACAGGACCCGGTGGTGCTGGATGGGGCAGAGCCACCCCCTGGGTCCTGCTGCCACCTCCTGGCCTGGCCCTGCTGGGGACATGTGGGGTGCCAGGCAGTCTGGGGGTGCTGCTGGGCTGCCCAATAAACCCCCCCCACCACCACCATGCAGCAGCGATGTCCCCAGCCCCCTCTGGGGACAGGGTGGGCTGGGTGACAAGGGGATGGCACCCCCAGGCTCAACCCACACTGGAGCTCCCCCCTCTCTTCACCCCCCACACCCCCCCAGGACCTACAACCAAAGCACTTTGGGGAGGGCAGGATTTTCCCCACGTGTGTGTCCCCCCCCAACCCCATGTCCCCATCTGCTCCTGGGACAGCCCCTGCCCCATCCCACCCCATCCCATCCCATCCCATCCCATCCCATCCCACCCCCTCCCACCTTGGCACCATCCCAGCTCCTGTGACAGGGACCCCAAAAGCCACCCCCTGTGCCAAGCACACCAGGAAGGGGCACCCAGGACACAGGGATGGCACAACCTGGATCCCACAGGAATGGCAGAGCCCTGAATCCCACAGGGATGGCAGAGCCCTGGATCCCACAGGAGTGGCACAGCCCTAGATCCCATGGGGATGGCAATCCTGGATCCCACAAAGCACAACCCTGGATCCCACAGGAATGGCACAACCTGAATCCCACAGGGAAAACACTGCCCTATATCCCACAGGGAAGGCACAGCCCTGGATCTCACAGGGATGGCACTGCCCTATATCCCACAGGGAAAGCACTGCCCTGAATCCCACTGGGAAGGCACAACCCTGGATCCCACAGGAATGGCAGAGCCCTGGATCCCATGGGGATGGCAATCCTGGATCCCACAAAGCACAACCCCGGATCCCACAGGAATGGCAGAGCCCTGGATCCCCCAGGCTGTCCCTGCAGTCAGAAGCTGATGGCACACACCCTGCTGGGGGTAACTCTCATTATTTTATTAAAGAGCAATTAAAAAGAGGGGAGGGGGCTGGGCCAGGGGCAGGGGTCCCACCCCAGGCAGCAGCAGGGAGGTGCTGCTGGCAGGATGTGGATGCTGAGTTGGGGGTTGCAAAGTTTCACCCCCCTGGGGGGGGTGTCTCGATGGCACCCGAGGTGCTGGTGAGAGTGGGAGGAAAGAAACCCCCCCCCGGCAGGGCAGACTGGGTGTTTGAAGCCATTTTGTCTGCCTGAGATGTCCCCAAAATGCCCAGGAAGTAGAAAGTGCAGCCCCAAAGAGGCACCTGGGGCACTGAGGTGACTGAGAACTGCCCAGAAATTATTTACACTCTGTCCAAGTGGTGCCTGGCAGAGAGCAGCAGGGAAAACGAGGAACCTTCACCTTTTGGAAAGGACAGAGAAGCAGCTCCAGAGCCTGAGCCACCTCAGAAAGGACAGACAGACAGCATCAGCCTCCACCAAGTGTCCCAGGGAAAAAGGAAGGTGGAGGAAGAGGGGCTGGCTGGGATCCATGGCCTTTGGGAACACACTAAAGCTAACCAGAGTTTATTCACAGGGCCAGGGCTCCAGGATGTCACCCAGAAAAACGTCCCAAGCCTGAGTGGAGGAGGCCACAGGAGCCACCAATCCCCTCTGGGTCCAGCAGGTGGGTGCAGTGCCTTGAGCTGAGCTCCACCAGAGCACCAGAGAACAAATCCTCCAAGTGGTGCAAGAGGGAGAGCCCAAAATGCAGCTGTGTCCTCCCAGTCGTGTGACAGCAGCTGCCCCCACCCCCCAACGAGGAGGGGCTCTGCTGGTTGCAGATCCCTGGAGGAGTGCTCCCTCTGGGGCTCACAGAGTGCTCTCCAACGTGTTGTAGTTGTCCTTGAAACTCTTCAGCTCCAGGAAGTGTTTGGCACGTTTGCTCTTCTGGTTGGAAGGCAGGTAGGTGACCTGGATGGTGGCAGAGTTGGAGACTTCAGGGGAGAGGGTGAGGTCCTTGGCTGCTGACTGGTGCTGCCTCTGGCTGCTGCCTCCCCGGGCCTTGGTCCTGTGAGGAGAGGAGACAAAGTGACAACTGCAGCCTTGGAGGAGCCAGGAGAGGCACAAACTGCCCTCAGGAGGACACTGATCCAGTGCCAGGCCTGGATCCCACCCAAAGTCCCTGGCTCCCAGCAGTTGGCATGAACAAGGAGGAAGGAACAGACCCAAGAACTTAGGAGCAGATGGGCTGGAGGGAGTAAGAAAACCTGGAAGTTTTTCTTCCTGGTGGGTGTGAGCAGTCCCACAGCCCAGAGGTTTTGCCCCAATCCCTGTTGCCACCTCCACAAAGTGCTGCTGGGGGCTTGGAACACTCACATGTTTGCCAGCTCGTTGAGAGCATCCTGGTACTTCAGATATTCTGTTTTCCCAAAGACCTGGATGCAGAGAGGAAAAGAGAGTTGGAAAAGCCAGCTGAGGTTCCAGTCTGCCCCCAGTTCAAGCCTCAGACTGGGCTGGGAGCACTGGTGCTCACCCCTGTGCCATAGCGGGCGCTCTCGTAGCCATCCAGCAAGGAGTCAACCAAAGCTTTGCGGATGCCTTTGAAGGAGGAGCTGGAATTCCTTAATTCCAGAAGGTAGGCACAGAAATTCTTCCCTATTAAAGATTTTGGGTAACGTCCCTCAGCGTGGAAAGGGATTTCTAGGGAAGAAAAAAAACAAAACAAAAGGGGCAGAAATCAAGCAGCTGAAGGAGAGGTTGAAAGGCTCGGAGGAACCCGCAGGACACAGAAGGAGCTGGGATTCACTTCCCAAAGAATCCACATGGAAATCAACCAGGCCAAGGGGCAGGGACACATCCTGGGACGGGAATGGAGAAGGATTTGGGGTGTTGGGGGAGCTGAAGATGAGGCAGAACCAGGAGGTGACAGCCCAGAACCCCCCCTGTGCTGGGCTGCATCCCCAGCAGGGTGAGCAGCACCAGAGGGCGGATTGTTCCCTCTGGGGAGACCCCCCTGGGGTAAAGTGGGTCCAGTTCTGGGGTCCCCAGAACCAGAAGGACAGAGAGGTGTTGGTGGTGGTCCAGAGGAGGTGGTGGAGCAGCTCTGGAGCCAGGGGGAGAGAGTTGGGGGTGTTCAGGTTGGAGAAGGAGAAGAAGGAGAAGAAGGAGGAGGAGGAGGAGGAGAAGGAGAAGGAGAAGGAGAAGGAGAAGAAGGAGAAGGAGAAGGAGAAGGAGAAGGAGAAGGAGAAGGAGAAGGAGAAGGAGAAGGAGAAGAAGGAGGAGGAGAAGGAGAAGGAGAAGAAGGAGGAGGAGGAGGAGGAGGAGGAGGAGAAGGAGAAGGAGAAGGAGAAGGAGAAGGAGAAGGAGAAGGAGAAGGAGAAGGAGAAGGAGAAGGAGAAGGAGAAGGAGAAGAAGGAGAAGGAGAAGAAGGAGAAGAAGGAGAAGAAGCAGAAGGAGAAGAAGCAGAAGCAGAAGCAGAAGCAGAAGCAGAAGCAGGAGAAGAAGCAGGAGAAGAAGCAGGAGAAGAAGCAGGAGAAGAAGAAGCAGGAGAAGAAGCAGAAGAAGAAGAAGCAGGAGAAGCAGAAGAAGCAGAAGAAGCAGAAGAAGCAGAAGAAGCAGAAGAAGCAGAAGAAGCAGAAGAAGCAGAAGAAGAAGCAGAAGCAGAAGAAGAAGCAGAAGAAGAAGCAGAAGAAGAAGAAGAAGCAGAAGAAGAAGAAGCAGAAGAAGAAGCAGAAGAAGAAGCAGAAGAAGAAGCAGAAGAAGCAGAAGAAGCAGAAGAAGCAGAAGAAGCAGAAGAAGCAGAAGCAGAAGAAGCAGAAGCAGAAGAAGCAGAAGAAGCAGAAGAAGCAGAAGAAGCAGAAGAAGCAGAAGAAGCAGAAGAAGCAGAAGAAGCAGAAGCAGAAGAAGAAGAAGAAGAAGAAGAAGAAGAAGAAGAAGAAGAAGAAGAAGAAGAAGAAGAAGGAGAAGAAGGAGAAGAAGGAGAAGAAGGAGAAGAAGGAGAAGGAGAAGGAGAAGGAGAAGGAGAAGGAGAAGGAGAAGGAGAAGGAGAAGGAGAAGGAGAAGGAGAAGGAGAAGGAGGTTCTGGGGAGACCTCAGAGCACCTTCCAGTGCCTGAAGGGATCCAGGAAAGCTGGGGAGGGACTTGGGACAAGGGTCTGGAGGGATGGGATGAGAGGGAATGGCTTTGAACTGGAAGAGGGGAGATGGAGAGGAGGAATTGGGGAGGAAGAAATTTTTTGGGGTGAGGGTGCTGAGTCCCAGGCTGCCCCCAGAAGCTGTGGCTGCCCCATCCCTGGAATTGTTGGAGGTTTGGGTCTGTGTCCCCTCCCACTCTTTCCCTGAGCTCCTTACCTGATGTCCTGATGGCATCCAAAGCCTTCATCCTGTACAGGTAGTTGTAGCAGCCTGGCAAGGAGGAGAAAACCTCAACCTGAGAGTGTTGTAAAAAAGGGGGGGGGACAGCAGAGAGACCCCACCTGGTGTCTGCCTGCCAGAGGTGACACTGCCAAGCAGAGTGACACAAGTGAGCTGCTGCAGCAGGACAGGAGCTGAGGGGGGGTCTCTGGTGGCAGGGGACAGAGGGGACAGGGGTACCTTGTGTCTCCAGCTGCAGCAGTCTGCTGTCATCCTCAGCTAACAGCTGGGGCTCATATTTGATGTCCTGCACCCTGGAGAGCCTGATGTCGATTTCTTCCTTTAAATCCTGGAAAAAAACCCCACAAAACCCCCCTCAAACAGGACATTTACAGGGCAATCCTTTTGTTTGTAGGATGACCCAGAGGGTAACAGCTCTGCCCTGGAAGAAATCCACCCCTTCTCTAGCTGCCTGGCAGCACAGACACAACAGCTCCTAGGAAGGTCTGGTTGTGAGGCAGAACCTGCCCAACCCTCTGGGTCCAAAAGGGTCACGGGGAGGGGAAGACACATCCCTACCACTGGGTGTCACCCACCCACCCTGGGACCCTGCCCAACCCTCTGTGTTCAAAGGGGTCACAGGGAGGAGAAGGCACATTCCCACCTGGGGTGACACCCACCCACCCATCTTGGGACCCTGCCCACCCCTCTGGGTTTGGAGAGGTGACAGGGAGGGGAAGACACATCCCTACCATTGGGTGACACCCACCCACCCACCTTGGGACCCTGCCCAAAGGGGTCCCAAGGAGGGGAAGGCACATCCCCACCTGGGGTGACACCCACCCACCTGCCTTAGGACCCTGCCCACCCCTTTGGTTCAAAGGGGTCACAGGGAGGGGAACCGTGGGGTTCCATGGGGTCACCATGGGGTGACACCCACCCACTCACCCACTCACCCACCCACCTTGGGTGCATGCTGTCCAACAGGAACGTGGGGGCCCCGTCGTGACTTCATGGCAAATCGCATAATCTGGCGTTTGACAAAGATGAAGAGCAGCACAAAGACCTGGGGGGGGACATGGTGGGGGGGTCAGGAGCCCCCAAGTGACACTCTGGTGGCCTGGGGCTCAGCCCCACTCACCCCTTTCCCCCCCCCATCTCAGCAGCCATGGGGACTGACAGATCCCCCTGACCTCAAGGAGCAGAGGGGTTCCTGTTCAGCCTAGAGGGAGCCTCCTGGCTGCACAAATCCCCCCAGAATCTCCCCACGTCCCCTTCCTGCTCCCCAAAACACCCTGGGGACTCCAACCTCAAATCCAGCTGGATGGGAGTTCCCCACGCCCACCCTGGGATGGGGTTCACCAGAGCTTTGAGGACACCTCAGTGAGGTGGGGGTCCCACCAACATCCCAGGATCGGTCCCACAGGGACCCCAGAGCCCCCCCAGCATTGTCCTTGTAGGGACCCCCCAGGGTCAGCCTCACAGGGACCCCACGATCACTCAAGGATCAGCCTCACAGGGACCCCAGGGCCCCCTCAGGATTGTCCTTATAGGGACCCCACAGGATCAGCTGCAAAGGAGCCCCACAGACCCCCCAGGATCGGCTGCACAGGGACCCCACGGCCACTCAAGGATCGGCCTCACCGGGACCCCACGTCCCCCCCAGGATCGGTCCCACAGGGACCCCTCAGCATTGTCCTTATAGGGTCCCCCAGGATCGGCTGCACAGGAGCCCCACGTCCCCCCCAGGATCGGTCCCACAGGGACCCCCCACGATCGTCCTCGTAGGGACCCCACGACCACCCAAGGATCGGCCTCACAGGGACCCCAGGGCCCCCTCAGGATCATCCTTATAGGGATCCCCCAGATAGGCCTCACAGGGACCCCATAACCACTCAAGGATCGGCCTCACAGGGACCCCACGGCCACTCAAGGATCGGCCTCACAGGGACCCCACGGCCACTCAAGGATCAGCCTCACAGGGATCCCAGGGCCCCCTCAGGATCGTCCTTATAGGGACCCCCAGGATCGGCTGCATAGGAGCCCCACAGACCCCCCAGAATCGGCCTCACAGGGACCCCACGACCACCCCAGGATCGGCCCCACAGGGACCCCACATCCCCCCAGGATCGGCCTCACAGCCCCCCCTCACCCCAGCCCCCCCTTAATGTGCCTCACAGCGTCCCCACAACCACCCCGCGCCGGCTCCCACAGATCCCCCCCTCCCCACTCCAGACTCCGCCTCACCGGGGCCTCACGGTTACCTCAGAACCGCTCTCCCAGAGCTCTGGGCCCACTCCCCGTGGGGTGTGTGTGTGTGTGTGTGTGTGATTAACCACGCACCCCCCATCCCCACCCCTTCCCCCCAGAGCCCCCTTCTCATCTCACCAGGCTGCCGTAAGCCATCACCAGCACCACGTTAACCCCGGAGAGCCAATTACTCCCGGTCCCCGCCATCCCCGGCCCGTTCCGGAACCGCACAACATGGCGGCCGCCTACAGACAGCCGCCCCCCCCCCCCTCCCTCCCACCCCCTGTACCACGTGACGCCTCCGAGGGGCGGGAAAAACCGGGAACGGGGAAAAACCGGGAATGGGGGAAAAAAAAAACCCCTGGGAATGAGGAAAAAAAAAAACCGGGAATGGGGAAAACACGTGACCGGCTCAACGCGGCCCCTCCCCCCCCTCTCTCTCTTCCCCCTCCTTTTTTTTTTTTTTTTTTTTTTTTTAATTTTTTTAATTATTTTTTTTTTTTTAATCCCGCGTCACGTGGGTGAAGCCGGCGCTGGCCCCGCCCCCTCCGTCCCCGTCACGTGTTGGGGGCGGGGCCTCGGTAGTTGTCAGTGCTGAGCCCTCAGGTAAAGTTCGCTGCGCGGAGGCGGCGGCGGCGGCTCCGGTAACTGCGCGCGGCCCCTTTAAATCCCGCCCTCCTTCCCCCCCCCTCTTCCCCTTCCCCAACACCTCCTTTCACCCCTTTCTTCTCCTCCTTCCCCTCCCCCCTTTCCCCCCTAAACCCTTTCCCCCTTATTCCCTTTTCTCCCCTCTTCTTCAACCCACCCGGCACCGCTCCGGAGCCCCGCGCGGGCCTAGTGGGCCGGGCCGCAGCCGGGGGCTGGCGTAACGCGCGGCCGCCGCAGGTGAGGGGAGGGCGGGCGGGTAGGGTTGGAGGCGGGCGGTGAAAGGAGGGAGGGAAAAGGGAAAGGGGAGTTGGGGAAGGGGTTTGTGTGGCTGTGTGTGTGTGTGTTGTGTGTGTGTGTGTGTGTGGAATGGCGGCCGCGGCCATGAGGGCGGAAGCGGCCCCGCGCTCGCCCGCCTCCCGGCTGCGGGCCCGGCCCTGGCGCCGCGCCTGCCGCGGGGGTTCCGCCCGGCCTCACCGCTCCGGCCTCCCCCTATTGTGTGCTGAGGGACCGGGAAGGCTCCTCCGTCCTCCCGCCGGTAACAATGGGGGCTCCGCCGCCCTGTTCCCCGGGGAGGGCGAGCAGGCCCGGAGCCTCAGCCCCGTTTCTCCGGCAGAGCCCCGGAGGCCTTTACCGGCGGCGGCCTCTGAGTGAAGGGGAGGGGGGGGTTTGAGCCCGCGGCGCATGCGAAATCCCCGGGAGATGCCGGGTTTGGTGTTCCCGGAGTCCCCAGATGTGTGTGGGGGTCTGGGGGGGCTCTGCCTGCACCCCTCTCCCTGGGGTTGCACTGCTGAGCAGGTCGCTCCCAAACTGGGGGTTCAAGGGGTGCATCCCCACCCCCCCAAAAAAAAAAAAAATATATATATTTGTACTCGCCCACGTGGAAGTTTTTCAGTTTGCAGCCGCAGTGTGTTTGCTCCAGAGGAAAAGTGCTAAACAAGACCCCCACGTCGGGCTCCTTGGGGTGCTTGTTCTGCCCCCCACCTTGCAGGAAAAAAACTAAACAAACACCCAAACAAAAAAATCTCTCTGAATGCTTTTGACCCTCTGTGGTCCTTTCCTTGGGAGCCTTTTGCACGATTTGATCGAGCTTGGTCAGAAGGGGGATGGAAATAATAATTTTCTGTATTAACAGCAAAGGGAAACTGAGGCTGGGACTCAACCAGCAGGTCTGACCCAGCCTGGGATGTGCCTGACAGATCCTTGTTCTCAAATTGTAACTTACCTGAAATTTCTAAATAAAATGAACAGTTGGTTACGTTCCTGTATCACCTCTTTTTCCGGAAACTCTCCACTTTTGGACGTTTTTGGGTAGCCAGGCCTCTCTCTGGCAGGCAAGTGGTGGGTGTAGCCTGAGAGTGGCCCAAAAATCTGGTGGCCTCTTGCAGTTTCTTGGGAGAAAAGGAGTTGTAAGGTTTAGCTGTGAAGCTTTTTCCCTAAATCCTCCCCCCCAGTGCAGTCTTTTCCTCTTGTCTTTGCACCCTTCTTGTTGGCCCAGCTGACTGCAGTTTCTCTGGTGTGGCTCAACCCCCAGTTTGGCTGGAATCAACTTGTTTTCTTCTTGATTTATTTTTCTTTTTATTACATCCCTCTTGGAGAAGATCTCTGGGGTTTGGTCTTTTGGGAAAAAAACCCAAAACCCCTAAAAATCCCACTTTTTGATGAAGACTGCTTTAAACTGGTAAATTGGTGTGAGCTTTTCTGCTGGGTTAGTGCAAGGGGGGGGATCCCCAAGATTTCCAGCTAAATATTGCCTGGAAATTGGGGGGACTGAGGAATAAATTAACCACCAACCAATTCCTCTCCTTCCACCCATGGGGACACCCCCATTACCTTAGTAGGGTCAGGGCTTGGCTGAGATCACTAGATGGTTTTTTTGGGGTTTTTTTTGGCATTTTAAAGAATGATTTAATGATGGTAGAAATGCAGCTGGGAATGTGGCAGCTGTTGAACAATACCCGACCACTGCACAAAGGTTTGGGGAGCTGGATCCTATTGAAATTGCAGATTAAGTTCCTGCAAAAAGGGGCAGGATTGGTTCCCTCTGGGCCTGCAGCTCTGCTGCCAAAATTGGTTTAATCTGACAACTTGTTTGTGCGTGAAACACTTAGGACTGGGAAAAAAAAAAAAAACCCAAATAAATACTGGGAAAGGGGGGGTTGGGGGTGGGGGAAGAAGTCTGTGTGGGAGGGTTGGTCCTGAAGGCTTTGTCTGAAATCCAGACTTCAATCCTGGGGTCACTGGACAGGTAGTTTGGGGTGGTTTTCCTTGGCATTGCTGTAGCTGGAGAAGTTGGCTTTGGAGTTACTGTTACCAAAAAAAAAAAAAAGTGAATTCTTGAGGTGGTTTGGTTCCTGGTTTGGTTTTTATTTTATTTTTAATTTTATTTTGTGAGAAGCATTTGGAAAAGTTGGGCTGGTGCTGGGAGCAGGAGTGTGTGGGGGTGCAGAGGTGACATTAGGGGACTCTGTGCTCTCCAGGAAAGGTCTCTCAGCCCAGTTGAGCCCAGTGCTTGGCAGGCTTTGACTCCCCACTTCTTGCTGCTTCTGAGCTTTCCCCCCTTAGCACCCTTGGGTGCTCTCTGCTGCCACAAGCAGCTCCAGGTTGTCTCCTGCAGGTGGAAGGGGTTTTTTTTTTAGCTCTGTTTTCTCCCCTTTCTTCCACTCTCAGCTTCTTCCCTCTCTTTTGGAGGAAGGGGTCCTGGTTGTGTTGCCAGAACCCTCTGAAGTTTGCAGTGATTTCAGGAAGGAGCCCCCTTGGCACCCTTGGGTGCTCTCTGCTGCCACAAGCAGCTCCAGGTTGTCTCCTGCAGGTGGAAAGGTTTTTTTTTTTAGCTCTGTTTTCTCCCCTTTCTTCCACTCTCAGCTTCTTTCCCCCTCTCCCTGGAGCAGCCCCCCCTGTTTTGGAGGAAGGAAGGGGTCCTGGTTGTGTTGCCAGAACCCTCTGAAGTTTGCAGTGATTTCAGGAAGGGGCACCCTTGGGTGCTCTCTGCTGCCACAAGCAGCTCCAGGTTGTCTCCTGCAGGTGGAAGGGTTTTGTTTTGGGTTTTTTTTGGCTCTGGTTTCTCCCCTTTCTTCCACTCTCAGCTTCTTCCCCCTCTCCCTGGAGTCTCCCTGGAGCAGCCCCCCCTGTTTTGGAGGAAGGAAGGGGTCCTGGCTGTGTTGCCAGAATCCTCTGAAGTTTGCAGTGATTTCAGGAAGGAGCAATCCCTTGCAGAGTGCCCTGGGATGTGCCTGGCATCCCTTACCCCTGCTGGAGAGGCAGATCCCTCCCTGCTGATCCCATTCCAGCCAGGTTGGGCTCTTCCCCTTCTTGGGAGGTTCTAGAATTCCTTTGGATGCTCCTTGGCCTGAACTCTTTTTTTTTGGGTTTTTTTTCTTTGCTTCAAGCAGTTACCTAACAGTGCCACTGCCTGTTACTCCTTTTTGACATCTAGTTTATTTTTTTTTTGGTGTGTTTGTGTGGTTTCTAAATCTGGAATGCTCAGTCAATGAAAACTTAGTATCTCCAGTTCTGAGGAAGCCAGCAAAAAAGGGGCAGTTCCACAAGGAACTTAATAATAATAATAATAAAAAAAATAATAATAAATCTCCCACAAAGCTGTAGCACCACTTCTTAGCAGAGAACTTTTGCTTCCCATGTCCTGCTTTGAAGGCAAGAAAGGAGAAGTAGCTGCTGGGGCTTGAGCCTCTGAAGTGTTCTGCTCTCCAAGGGAAGTTTCTGGAGAGCTTTTCCCAAGTGTTCCTTGCTCCACTTGGGCTCCAAAACCTCTTAAGGCTCCTGGCAAATCCCAATGAGCCATCAAACCCTTTGTCCTGAATCCTTCTGCTCCTGGCTCCTGATTGCTCCCTCCTGGATGCAGGTGCTGATGTTTCATTTGGAGCTCTCCACCTCTGTGCTAGCAGTGGAGAAACCTGGAGAAAAACGCAGGTGGCTTTTTTTGTCTGGGGTTGTTTTGTTGGTTTTGGTTTTTTCTTTTGGTTTAATTTTCTGTTTTGTTTTGTCTTGGCTTTTGGGGACTTTGTCTGGGGAGGGTGGGGGCTTCACTCTCCCACTCCAAAGACTTCCAAGTTTTGGTTGCTTGCTTGCTTGCTCGCTGCCTTTTTTGGTCGTTTTGGTTTCTAACAGCCTCTTCTCTCTTCTCCCCTGACCCACCACAGAGTTCTACCTTGTAAATACTGTTATTTGTATATACTGTAAATGATGACATCCGTGGGCACCACCCGAGCCCGGGGGAGCTGGGAGCAGACACAGACACAGAGCCAGACACAGCACAAGCAGCGGCCGCAGGTAAGGGGGAAAAAGGGAAAAATATCCATGGCAACCCCTCAGCTGGGAGGTGGAGACCTGGCTTTAACCAGCTGGTTCTGGCTTTAACCAGCTGGGCCTGGGTGCTAACCAGCTGGTTCTGGCTTTAACCAGCAGGTCCTGGGTGCTAACCAGCTGGTTCTGGCTTTAACCAGCAGGTCCTGGGTGCTGACCAGCTGGGCCTGGCTTTAACCAGCAGGTCCTGGGTGCTGACCAACTGGTTCTGGCTTTAACCAGCTGGGCCTGGCTTTAACCAGCTGGTTCTGGGTGCTGACCAACTGGTTCTGGGTGCTGACCAGCGGGGCCTGGCTGCTAACCAGCTGGGCCTGGCTTTAACCAGCTGGGCCTGGCTGCTGACCAACTGGTTCTGGCTTTAACCAGCTGGTTCTGGGTGCTGACCAACTGGTTCTGGCTTTAACCAGCTGGGCCTGGGTGCTAACCAGCTGGGCCTGGGTGCTAACCAGCTGGGCCTGGCTTTAACCAGCTGGGCCTGGGTTCTAACCAACTGGGCCTGACCAACTTCTGCTGCTTCCTTTGGGGGTTCTGCAGCTCGGGGCTCCCCAGCAGGACCTGCCCCTGGGATTTGGGTTCCCTTCCCTCTGCTTCATTCCCTCTTCCCTGAAGGAAAGGGGCTGGGAAAGCCCCTGGAGTGGGGACTGCCTGGAAGTGGACACAGCTCACCTGGTCCCTTCCTTTCAGCCTCCCTTTGCTCCCTCTTCCCTCTCTTTTCCTCTCTCTCCCCCTTCTTTGCTTCTCCTCCTCATCCTCAGCTGATTCCAGAGATTCCAGGGAAGCAGCATGGGCTTTGGTTTGTTGGGAATGAGCTGCTCTGACCACACTTTCTCTCTCTCCATTCCCTCTTTTTAGGCCACTGCAGAACAGATCCGACTTGCACAGATGATTTCAGACCACAATGATGCTGACTTTGAGGAGAAGGTGAAACAAGTGAGTGTGGGAAGGGATTGGGAAGGGCTGGTGAGTGCTGGGAGAGGGCTGCCTGCTCCCTGGATTTCCTTGGAATGCAGGGAATGATGTTACCTGAGCAAAAGAGGCTCCAGGTTGGGTTGTGAAGGCAAGAAAGGAAGAAGGGGAAGTAGCTGCTGGGGCTTGAGCCTCTGGGATGTTCTGCTCTCCAAGTGAAGTTTCTGGAGAGCATTTTCCAAGTGTTCCTTGCTCCACTTGGGCTCCATAACTTCTTCAAGCTGAGTGGTAGCTCAGAAATTCCCCCCCCTCAGTGATTCTCACAGGGGCAGCATCATTAAAGTGCTGGAAACTGGGGAGAATCCCAAACCTTGCCATTTCTCTGGTGGATTTCTGGTTTGAGGTGTCAGTTCCTAAGTGATCCATTGGGGATTTTGGTGGCATTTTGGAGGGTGCTGACCCTGGGGTTGTTTTCTCTGCAGCTGATTGACATCACAGGCAAGAACCAGGATGAGTGTGTGATTGCTCTGCATGACTGCAATGGGGATGTGAACAGAGCCATCAACGTGCTCCTGGAGGGCAACCCAGACACGGTAGGCTTGGGTCCTTGTCTCTGGTGACAGGGACAGTGTGACAGGGACAAGCCACCCAGCAGTGGCTGGAGAGGAAGAGGCTGAGGAGTGGGAAGTGTTTGTGTGTGGCTCCTTGCACACAACACCCACCAAAACCCCAGGAGTACAAGAGTTTTGGAGCTGTGTGTGGGGAGTTGTGTGGGAGCTTTCCCACTGCTCTGAGGGGGAAGGAACTTGTGAGGGATTTGTGTTGGCTCTGGGATGTGGCAGGGCTGGGGTTCTGGTAGAGTGAGTCAGAGAATCCTGGGATGGCAGCTTGGAAGGGAGCTCAAGGATCACCTGCTCCAACCCTTTTAGGGTTATTGTTGATGGGAGATGGCTCAGCACCCCTTTGAGCTGAGACAAAACTTTTCCAAAGTGGGGGAATCCACCACTTCCCCTGGGAGACCATTCCAGTGTCTGATTGTCCTCAGAGTGAAAAATTTTCCTCTTGTGTTCAAACAGAATCTTGAAATGAAGGAGTTTTGTGTCTCTAGCTCTAAACATTTGCTCTGAGAGGCCTCTGTGCTGCTGCCTGTGCTGTGTTTTGGAGTCTTTTTGCTGTTGGCTTTCTGTGGAGTTTGGTTTGATGCTGTCTAAAGAAACCAGAGCCAGCTCTGAAGGGAAACAAGCTGAGGAGGAACCTGGTGTTTAGGTTATCATCCCTTTTCTGACAGACAGCAGAGACACAGGGGCTGCTCCAGCCCTGTAAAAAGCCCACAACTCCCCAATCCTTCCAAACTGCCACTGATCAAAGGTATCTCTGCAGCACTCTGCACTGGCTGTGGCTGACTCAGCTCTTTTTGAGAGTTGAGACTCTAAACATTGCTTCAGAACATGATGCCTGAGCTGGGGTTTCCAGCCCTGGCAGCCCTGGGTGTAGATGGATGAACTGGAGAGCTCAGAGAGTTCTGTGGAACGTGGCTGGTTCTGTGGCACTGGTCAGGGCAGCACAAAAAAAAAACTGAAAAAAAGAAACATGGAATGGTTTGGATTGGACCTCAGAGCTCATCCAGTGTCACCCCTGCCATGGGGTGACACTCCCCCCAGCCCAGAGGGCTCCAAACCCCATCCAAACTTCCAACAATTCCAGGGATGGGGCAGCCACAGCTTCTGGGGGCAGCCTGGGGCTCAGCACCCTCACCCCAAAGAATTTCTCCCTCCCCAGTTTCTCCTCTCCATCTCCCCTCTTCCAGTTCAAAGCCATTCCCTCTCATCCCATCCCTCCAGCCCCTTGTCCCAAGTCCCTCCCCAGCTTTCCTGGAGCCCTGGATGAGGGATGATCCAAGGGGCTGAGGATGGGATGGGGTGAGGGGGTGGAAGGAGAGCAAAAGAGAGGTCACCCTGGGGGATGGATTTGTCCCTCCTGAAACTCCCTCCCCAGATCTTTGTCTCCTGAGATCCTCAAATCCCAAAGCAACAGAGACCTTGGAGCAGGGACCCCTCCCACAGCCCAGGGGGCTCCAAACCCATCCAAACCTTCAACAATTCCAGGGATGGGGCAGCCACAGCTTCTGGGGGAGCAACCTGGGGCTCAGCACCCTCAAATTAAAGAACTTCTCCCCAGTTTCTCCTCTCCATCTCCCCTCTTCCAGTTCAAAGCCATTCCCTCTCATCCCATCCCTCCAGCCCCTTGTCCCAAGTCCCTCCCCAGTTTTCCTGGAGCCCCTTCAGGCACTGGAAGGTGCTCCAAGGTCTCCCCAAAACCTTCTCCTTCAGAAGCACCCTCACCCCAAGGAATTTCTGCTTCCCATCTCCTCTCCATCTCCCCTCTTCAAGTTCCAAGCCATTCCCTCTCATCCCATCCCTCCAGATCCTTTTCCCAAGTCCCTCCCCAGTTTTCCTGGAGCCTCTTCAGGCTCTGGAAGGTGCTCTGAGGTCTCCCCATTGCAGCCTCCTCCAAACTGAACAAAAAGCTTTGGGAAATCCTTTTAGAACAGGAGTTGGTTTGAATGTTCATTGCTGAAGCAAAGCTCTGACTCTTTTTTTTTTTCCTCTGCATCCCTGGGAAGCAGCAGCTCCTGGTGCAGTGGGAAAAACCCCTCCTATCACACCACCTGCATTTCCTAGATTGCTCCTGAAAAAAAAAAAGCCTCCAGGATAGTGTCCAGCACCTCCTTTCTTGGCACCTCTTTTCTTAAAGCACCTCAGAGCCTCAGCAGGATGAGAATTTTTCCTGGGCAAGATTTGCAGAAGCAGAAAAGGAGCTGGCAGAGCAAAACCTTGGAGTGCTGGAGGAGTCCTGGGGGGCTGGGACCTGCACTGTAATGGGTCAAAGGTTCTGGAGCTGCTTCTGGCCTGGCTTCAGCTTGTGCAGCAATCCCTTAAAGGGGATTTTCTGATAAGAATCAGCCCTGCTAATTGCTCAGATGCTCCCCTGCTGCTGAGCACAGCTCACCTGCTGAGCCAGGCACCTTTCTCAGACACTGGAGAGGCTGATCTCAGCCCTTGAGTTAGATTTGGCTTCAAATTAACAGTATTCCAAGTAAATATTTTCCTAGATTTCCTTCTCAGCCTGACATCTATGGAGCTTTGGGTCTAAAGGCAGCTTCTGGTGGGTTTTTTTCTCACTCTTCCTGTAATGTTGCCCTCCAAACCCAGCTGTGGGGTTGTCTGCCAGTTATTTCTTTGGTGTCTCTCAATGAGTTTGGGCTATTCTGAGTTATTTTAACAAGGGTTGATCAGTTTAAGAATATGGAAGCAGTGCAGACTGTCATGAAACAAACCAATGTGAGCCCATGGCAGGAAGTTGAACCCTTTCCAGTTGATTTTGGGGTGACTTGAACTTCCCTGGATAAATTCTGGGATGTTTATTCCTCTCCCTATCAGCTGCTGGTTAGGGGAGGGGTTTTGTTAAATCATTCTGCACCTGAGAGAACAAATTATTCCAAAATATTAGCAGAGCACTTTGGAAGATTGATGTGGAATATTCAGAGAGCTCCCTAAAACAGTGATCTATAGAAAACAACAACAGGGTTGGGGTTTTTTCCCCTAAACAGGGTAAATTTATCCACTCTCTGAACCTGAGTATTTTTTAAGAGGTTTAGTAGAACTTAGCAGGAAAAACTCATCTCCTGGCACCTCGGGCAGCTGTAAGAAAGCTTTCCTTGAAGGAGGCAGCTGTGCTGTGTGTCAGCTGACAATCTTCTGAAAGAAATTGGGCTGGGACTCCTTTTTTTTTTTTGGGTGAAATCCCTTTTTTGGGGGTCTGGGTCCCCCATTCCCTGGAGCCCTCTCATTCCCTTCCCCGTCGCGTGGCGAAACATCAGCGCCTGAGCTCGGTCAGTCTGTGAGTAACTTCTTTCCCCCTTTCCAACCCCTTTTCAGCATTCCTGGGAAATGGTTGGGAAGAAGAAAGGTGTCTCAGGACAGAAGGAGAGTGGACAGACAGAACCCAGTGAAGAAAGCAAAGAAAACCGGGAGAGGGATCGGGATTTCAGCAGAAGACGCGGAGGGCCGCCGAGACGGGGGCGAGGGGCCAGCCGTGGGAGAGAGTGTAAGGACCCTTTAATCCCCCCCCCTCACTGTCCTCCCTGCACCTTGGTGCTGCCCCAAAACTGTCCCTTAAGCTGCCATCCTTATGTATGCCTGGCAGTTTGTTTGGTGCTCCCCTTGCTGAAGTGTGGGGGACACCCCCAGTCGGGTCACATCAAGGCGGTTGCCCTGGGCAGCTGCTCTGCTTTGGGGTTTGAGGTTTGGGGTTGTGTCCTCTCTGAAGCAGGAAGAATCTTGAAAATTTGTCCTTTGTTTTTCAGTTCGGGGCCAGGAGAATGGACTGGATGGTGGTAAGAGTGGAGGATCTTCTGGAAGAGGCACAGAGAGAGGGAGACGGGGCCGTGGCCGAGGCCGAGGTACACACAAGGGGGGTGAGGTCAGAGGGAGTGGGAGGAGGAGGATTACATCAGTGGATCTGTCACTTCCATGGGGTTGGAAAGCCTCTTTTTAGGAGAGGAGTTGCCAAACTGAAAAGAAGCCCTTGTTTTTTCTGTTCTTACACTTCCACTTGGTGTTGCTTCTGTCTTAAGCATGCTAGAGTAGCTTGTTCTTGCATCCCATCTGTGGAGCTGAAAAAAAAAAATAAATAGGGTTTTATTGCACTGAGGTGGAAGTTAAAAAACCTAAAGTGGGTATTTGGCAGGTGGGCTAATAGTTAGGAGTAAAATCTATATTCTAGAACTCTTTCCAGTTGAACTTGGGGTGACTTGAACTTCCCTGGATAAATTCTGTGATATTCCTCTCCCTATCAGCTGCTGGTTAGGGGAGGGGTTTTGTTAAATCATTCTGCATCTGAGAGAAGAAATTATTCCAAATTATTAGCAGAGCACTTTGGAAGATTGATGTGGGCTATTCAGAGAGCTCCCTAAAACAGTGATCTACAGAAAACAGCAGCAAGGTTGAGTTTTTTCCCCCAAAACAGGGTAAATTTTTCCACTCTTTGAACCTGAGTATTATTTAAGAGGTTTAGTAGAACTTTGCAGAAAGAGAACATAGATCTTCCTTGTTCTTGCACGTGTGTCTTGGAGCACTCTTGCTGTGTGAACACTTGGCTTGGTTTTTAAACACTCAGCAGCAGGAATTCCACAAAAACCTGAGGAATTTTTGCTGAGTCTTCACACAAAGCAGAAATCAACACCTGGGATCTGCTCCTTCTGCTTTGTGCCAGCTGAGCCTGGACTCACATTTTGGGAATGACAGTGCCAGCCACCTGAGGTCATTCCCAGTCATATAACACATCAGCTGAGGGAAATCCTCCCCATTTCCATAGATTCTGGGCCTCAGAATTCTCTGTGTT
The DNA here is from genome assembly GCF_003957555.1 of Calypte anna. Lineage (NCBI taxonomy): Eukaryota > Metazoa > Chordata > Aves > Apodiformes > Trochilidae > Calypte > Calypte anna. The sequence continues at coordinate 108,603 of NC_044270.1, forward strand.
CCTCTTTTCCTGGTGCTCAGCAGGGTCTGGGGGTGTTTTACAGGTGGCTCTGGACGGCGAGGGGGAAGATTCTCTGCCCAAGGCATGGGGTAAGTTTCCCTGGTACCAAACCCAGCAAAATTAAAAGTCTTTGTGCAGAAATAGTATGCCAGTCATTTGCCTTCTGATTTTCCTTTTATTTTTTATTTTTTAATTGATAAAGCCCCAAAACTGCATCTTGCTAAACTTGAGTTTCTTAGAGGAAGGGATTCCAACCCATTCCGAGTTTGGAGTGGCTGAAGCATCCCACTGCTGAGAGAGCTTTCTTTTTGAGATGGGTCATGGTCTGAATAAACCCAGTTGGGTTTAAAGTATTTAGGGAGAGGGAATAACTCCTGTTACAGGGAATTTCCTGTTCCTTACAGAACTTTCAACCCAGCTGACTACGCCGAGCCGGCCGGCACCGACGAGAACTATGGGAACAGCAACAACAACACCTGGAACAACACAGGGAGCTTTGAGCCTGATGATGGCACAAGTGAGTGGTCTTCAGGCCCAGGTTTGCTGGGTTCTGTTTAGAGTGGAATTGGTGTCTCCCCCAAGTTGCACTGAGGAGCTTTTGGGTAGGTTTGGTGCAAGAAGGGGAATGGTTCTGTTTCTGGAGGTGATTTTTGCACCCCCAAGGGTCAGCACTTAGGGTGTCAGGAGCTGGATCTGGTGTGAATGTGTGTGCTGCTGCCCCAGAGAGGCACAGCAACTCTTTTCTTTCCCAAAAAGTCTTTTTTTAGGAGCTGTAGCAGAAGTTCTCCCAATATTCAGTGCACTGAGGAGGTTCTGGGTAGGTTTGGCCCGAATGGCTCTGTTTCTGGAGGTGCTTTTTGCACACTTAGGGTTTCAGGAGCTGGATTTGGTGCGAGTTTGTGTGCTGCTGCCCCAGAGAGGCACAGCAACTCTTTTCTTTCCCAAAAAGTCTTTTTTTAGGAGCTGTAGCAGAAGTTCTCCCAATATTCAGTGCACTGAGGAGGTTTTGGGTAGGTTTGGTACAAGAAGGGGAATGGCTCTGTTTCTGGAGGTGATTTTTGCACACTTAGGGTTTCAGGAGCTGGATTTGGTGTGAGTTTGTGTGCTGCTGCCCCACAGAGGCACAGCAACTCTTTTCTTTCCCAAAAAGTCTTTTTTAGGAGCTGTAGCAGAAGTTCTCCCAATATTCAGTGCACTGAGGAGCTTTTGGGTAGGTTTGGCCCAGGGAGGGAATGGTTCCCTTTCTTGAGCTGATTTTTGCACCCCCAAGGCTCAGGATTTAGGGTGTCAGGAGCTGGATTTGGTGTGCTGCTGCCCCAGAGAGGCACAGCAACTCTTTTCTTTCCCAAAAAGTCTTTTTTAGGAGCTGTAGTAGAAGTTCTCCCAATATTCAGTGCACAGAGGAGCTTTTGGGTAGGTTTGGTACAAGAAGGGGAATGGCTTCGTTTCTGGAGGTGTTTTTTGCACACTTAGGATTTCAGGAGCTGGATTTGGTGTGAGTTTGTGTGCTGCTGCCCCAGAGAGGCACAGCAACTCTTTTCTTTCCCAAAAAGTCTTTTTTTAGGAGCTGTAGCAGAAGTTCTCCCAATATTCAGTGCACTGAGGAGGTTTTGGGTAGGTTTGGCCCAAATGGGTCCGTTTCTGGAGGTGCTTTTTGCACACTTAGGGTTTCAGGAGCTGGATTTGGTGTGAGTTTGTGTGCTGCTGCCCCAGAGAGGCACAGCAACTCTTTTCTTTTCCAGAAAAGTCTTTTTTTAGAATCTGTAGCAGAAGTTCTCCCAATATTCAGTGCACTGAGGAGCTTTTGGGTAGGTTTGGCCCAGGGAGGGAATGGTTCCCTTTCTGGAGCTGATTTTTGCACCCCCAAGGCTCAGGATTTAGGGTGTCAGGAGCTGGATCTTGTGTGCTGCTGCCCCAGAGAGGCACAGCAACTCTTTTCTTTCCCAAAAAGTCTTTTTTTAGGAGCTGTAGCAGAAGTTCTCTTAATATTCAGTGCACTGAGGAGGTTTTGGGTAGGTTTGGCCCAAATGGCTCTGTTTCTGGAGGTGCTTTTTGCACACTTAGGGTTTCAGGAGCTGGATTTGGTGTGAGTTTGTGTGCTGCTGCCCCAGAGAGGCACAGCAACTCTTTTCTTTTCCAGAAAAGTCTTTTTTAGAATCTGTAGCAGAAGTTCTCCCAGTATTCAGTGCACTGAGGAGGTTTTGGGTAGGTTTGGCCCAAATGGCTCCATTTCTGGAGGTGCTTTTTGCACACTTAGGGTGTCAGGAGCTGGATCTTGTGTGCTGCTGCCCCACAGAGGCACAGCAACTCTTTTCTTTCCCAAAAAGTCTTTTTTAGGAGCTGTAGCAGAAGTTCTCACAATATTCAGTGCACTGAGGAGCTTTTGGGTAGGTTTGGCCCAAATAGCTCCATTTATGGAGGTGCTTTTTGCACACTTAGGGTGTCAGGAGCTGGATTTGGTGTGCTGCTGCCCCACAGAGGCACAGCAACTCTTTTCTTTTCCAGAAGAGTCTTTTTTAGGAGCTGTAGCAGAAGTTCTCCCAATATTCAGTGCATCCTCCAGGGAAATGTCTGGATTTCAGCATGGAGAGAGTGCTCTCTCTTTTGTGGTCATCTTACTCAAACCAGGATGAGCCCTTGTTCCAGAAGTGTAGCTGGAAGGGAATCTTCTTCCCTTCTCTGTTTGATGCAAACATTTCCTCCCTGAACACATCTGCTGGCATTGCAAAACTTCTCTTTGTGTTGTGTGCCCAATTTGGGTCCATTTTAAGACCCAAGGACTCCTATTTTGCAGTTTGCTACTGGGCAGTTAAAAGGGACAAAGCTTGCTGGTGCTAAGTTGCTTTTTTGTGTTGTTTTTTTTAAGGAGCAATCTTGCTAAGAAGCCAAAACTTATTTTTACCTCATTTTTGAGCATCCAGGTAAACCCCACACCCTGGTTAGAAGCAGCATTCACAACCATATTCATGTTGCTTTGGGCTACTTCCCTATTTCTTGTATTTGCTGAAAACCTCGTGTTTGGAAGGAGAGAAATCAAGTACTGGAAACTCTGATATTGTAGGTTTTGGTCCTGGTGGTTTTTTTTGCTTTTTATTTTGGTTTAGTGGTTTTTTTTTTTCCTTTTGTTTTGGGCTTTTTTCCCCCAGAAAATGGAGAGGAATCAAAAAATCTTTATTTTTTTTTAAACCCCCTTTGTGTTTTGCATTGAATGTGTTGGACTCCTGATGGTTTTGCCTGAGGAGGAAGGGCTAGAAGGCTTTGCTGTGGGACTTGTGGCACTCAAGGAAATTGTGTTGGAGTAATATTTGTAATTTTAAATGAAATATGACAAAATCAGCCTGGTTTTATAACACAGATTGAGTGATCATCTTCCCAGACAAGTGCTGGAAGTTTAGGCTGAGCAGGTCTTTGGTTTTTGATATTTTTTTTTCTGCTGTTTTGTGGAGTTATGGAACAAAGCAGCTTCAAGTGTGGCTGGGGGGGGGATTTTTATTTTTTTTTTTTTTTTTTTTTTGGCAAAACAACCCAAATTTCCTTCAGCCCTGCCTGTTAACATGCAATTTTCCAGCTGTGTTATGTCTGGTGGTTTTGTTGCCATTTTAAGTAGCCAGAAACGATCTCTGGAAATTTAATATCCACAGGTAGAGTGGGAACTGGTTGGACTTGGGGGCAAAGAAATTCACCTTCACTTCCTGAAGTCAAAGTTTCACTCGTTGTCTTTCTTTTTCTTTTTTTGTTTTGTTTCAGGACTTGATTTCATTGGGGGTGAAGGGTCAAATTATCCCCGAAAGTTTGACACTGCTCCTGGTATGATTCCTCCAGGTGCAATAACTGCCCCGGATACTTTATAGCTTTTAGTTTTTTATTTAAAACAAACAAACAAACCTGAAATATCTGTGGATATGTCACTCTCCTCCCTCTCTCTTTCTTCATTTGAATGAATATTTGCCTACATTTGTTCTGACTCTTGCTTTTACTAATGCTGAATGGAAAACTGGGAGAGTTTAACCCAAATTCTTGGGGATTAGGGAAAATTTCACTGCTTCTCAGGAGCCAGAGCACCTTGGGGTCCTGCAGCACTGATGACAGAGTGTCCCACCTGAGGGGAGGAACCTGATTTTCCATCCAGGAAGCTGTGACTTGCTCTGGTCTCCTTTTTTTTCCATGCTTGGTTCTGCTTTGCTGGCCTCCCAGTTCTGGTTCTGCTAAACCTCAGAACATCCTGGCATGGGGCTGGCTAAACCTGGCTGCTTTGCTTCTGCTTTTGGCTGCCCTTTGGCTGAGCTGTGGGGTTGCCTGGTGGCTTTTTTGCCTTTCTCTGCTCTCCTTCACCTCAGCAAAGCTGCCCAGGGGTTTGGAGATGAGAGTGGTGCTTGGCTCAGTGCCTCCCCACTTGCTTTCCTCCTCTTACACCTTTATAGTTTTTATTCAAGCCAAAAAACAAATCCCCCAGGAGCTGATTCCATTTGCCTGATCCCATCAGTGGCCATCCCAGGGCCAAAATATTCTTTGCCAAATGGCTCCTCAGGGCTGGAAGCCACATTTGGGAGGAGGTGGCCACTTCACTTTTGACTTTACTCCTCAGCACAGGAGGAAGAATTTTGAGGCTCTTACCCAGGGTAAATCTCCCACTTCTCCCCTCTCTCTGGGTTAATCTTTAACTCCTCCAAGCAGCTCCAGAGCTCCCATTGTGGGTTTCCCACGTTTTGTTTGGATTTCCATGGCTTTCAGGGGCAGAGTTGGGGGAGGTTTGGGGGCTCTCACCAGTCACTCAGCAGCTGGCCACCTGATGGGCAAACTGGGAGCTCAATTCCCAGTTTCAAATGAAGAGTGGATGTGGGAAGGGAGGGAAAAGGCTTGAAGATACCCTGGGACTTTTTTCTTTTTGCAAAAACACTTCTTGACTTCTGGTTGGAAAGAGAAAGGTCTTGGAAGAAGAACTTCTGAAGAGAGAAAGGGTTTGGAGCAGAGAGGAGGGATTGGAATTCTCTGAAGGGTTTGGAGCAGAGAGGAGGGATTGGAATTCTCTCAAAGGTTTGGAGCAGAGAGGAGGGATTGGAGTTCTCAAAGGTTTGGAGCAGAGAGGAGGGATTGGAATTCCATGAAGGGTTTGGAGCAGAGAGGAGGGATTGGAATTCTCTGAAGGGTTTGGAGCAGAGAGGAGGGATTGGAATTCTAGGAAGGGTTTGGAGCAGAGAGGAGAGGTTGGAATTCTCTGAAGGGTTTGGAGCAGAGAGGAGAGGTTGGAATTCTATGAAGGGTTTGGAGCAGAGAGGAGGGATTGGAATTCTAGGAAGGGTTTGGAGCAGAGAGGAGGGATTGGAATTCTAGGAAGGGTTTGGAGCAGAGAGGAGGGATTGGAATTCTCTGAAGGGTTTGGAGCAGAGAGGAGAGGTTGGAATTCTATGAAGGGTTTGGAGCAGAGAGGAGGGATTGGAATTCTAGGAAGGGTTTGGAGCAGAGAGGAGGGATTGGAATTCTAGGAAGGGTTTGGAGCAGAGAGGAGGGATTGGAATTCTAGGAAGGGTTTGGAGCAGAGAGGAGAGATTGGAATTCTCTGAAGGGTTTGGAGCAGAGAGGAGGGATTGGAATTCTAGGAAGGGTTTGGAGCAGAGAGGAGGGATTGGAATTCTAGGAAGGGTTTGGAGCAGAGAGGAGAGGTTGGAATTCTATGAAGGGTTTGGAGCAGAGAGGAGGGATTGGAGCTCAGAGGCCACTTCTGAAGCTGGGTAAGAAGTCTCTCAGGGCATTGCTTGGTTGCAGCTCTCTCTTTTGGAGAGCAACAAACTTAAAAAAAAAAAAAACAACTTCCAGGAAGTTTTCTGGAGCATTTTATGGGGAATTCTTGGTTGGACATCCCATCCCAGCTCTTCCTTGGTGTGCCAGGCCCATCAGGCACACTGATCAGGAAAGCCCCATCAATGGCTGCCCTTCACCTGCAGGTTTTCCTGCTGCTTTTCCTCCTGCTTTGCTTTTCTTCTCCTTTTTCCCAAGCAAGCAAGACTTAAGAGAGCCCTGTGCTATGTTCCTACATGCACAGACTCTTCTTGGGGCAACTTTTCTGGCTTCCTGCTCTCCTCTGCCACCTCCAGCTACCACTTCACCTCTTGGGTAAGGCTTGAACTGGTAGGATCTTTCTAATCCATGAAAATCTGGGAAGGAGCCTGTTGAGGGCATGGAAAAATCCTAAGAAAGTGGAATCCAGGGGGTTTTTTTCAACCTTTTTTGTGTTTTGTATTAAATGTGTTGGACTTTTGAAGAGGAAGGGAGAGAAGGGTTTGCAGTGGGACTTGTGGCACTCAAGGAAACTGTGTTCATATTTGTAATTCTAGATGGAATATGACCAAAAAATAACAACCCGAGAGAGCTTCTTGAATTGGGTCAACTTGTCAAAAAAAAAAAAAAAAAAAAGAAACAACCCCAAAACATTGAACAAAGCAACAACACAAAATAATTCCCTGGTAATAAACTGATTCTGTGCACTGAATCCTTCACCTCCAGACAAAGTTGATTGGATGTTTTAACCTCCTGATGAAAATATGCAGGAAAAATTCCCCAAATCTCAACAACCCTGGTTGTGTCCTGCAGAAGGATCCACAACTTCCCCACGAGCCACATTTTGAGGCTGGAAAAGGCTTTTTCTTCATCCAAAGGCTGATTCCAACTTGTTCCACCCTTGTTAACATCTCTGGGATCAACCTTTCCACCTCTGTGGGGTTTTGGTGTGGGGTTTGCATGGGCTGAAAGGAAGCAGCACCAAATGGGGCTCTTTTGGGGGATTTGTGGGTTTTTTGGGATTCTCCTGCACCCAATTTTATGTTGGATTTGGAAGTCACCACATCAAATCCAAGGTTCTGAGGTTAAACTAGTGAAGGGAAGGGGTGGAACAAGGGATGAAAATAAGGGATGGAACAAGGTGAAGAGGCAGCCAGGCAAACCTTTTATTTCCTGGCAGATTTTTCCCAAATTGTGCAGGATTCTGGCTGAAATCTTGTGCTTTTCTGTCTGCTCTTTTGAGCTCCTCACTTGGAGCACAGCTCTGCAACTGGTCACAGAAAACATGGGGGTTGCTTGGGCCCTGAAATTCCCCTTTCTGATCCTCCCAAGGAGTTCCTGAGGTGGCAGGGGAAGGGGGAAACCCAAAAGGTGACTTCTGCAGAGGGTTGGGATTATCCCTGGGGTTTTGGGGCTGAGGTCCTGCGTGAGAACTGGCAGGAGACCCCTGAAGGAGGTGCTCTGTCTGAGCTGCTGGGGTGACACTGACTGCTCCCCAAACCTCCAGCTCTTGCAGCCCCAAGGAAAAGCAGAAAAAGGGCAGGAGGAGCTGGGGACCACGCTGGGTTTTCTTGCCAAGGTCCCTGTTTGGTGGAGGGGTGACAGAGGCCATCCCATGGCTGTCCCTTCCCTCACCTGGGGGTTGGGCTCGACTGCTTGAATGTCTCTGGTTGGCAAATAAATCTTCTCAGCTGCTTGCAAAACCCCCTTCCCCCTCCTCAATCCTTTCCCAGAGTTTTGATGCAGGAATAACTTCCCTAATTCTTCTTCTCCTCCTTGTAGGTGCTTGGAGGGCAGCGACAGAAGAATGGGGCACAGAGGACTGGAATGAAGATGTAGGTACTCTCCAACCCAACTTTTCTCCACGTGGCTGTTCCCCATCCTCCCAAAATAATGGGAACAGCCCAAACCAGGCTCCCAATCCCAGGGGATGTGATGAAGGAGCCCAAAATCACTGCTGCTCAAGGACATGGCAGAGGAGCCCCAGGCAGGGAAGCATCTCCCAGGTTCTTCTCATTGCCTACAACTTCCTGATGGAATTCTTCCCTAAACTGACCTGAATTCCCATGAGGTTCCTGCTCCTTTGGGAGCCTTGGATCCCCAGGATGTGCCAGGGAGAAGGCAGCAGGGTTTTTTTTCCTGCCTGTGTCTTGTGGTCTTGGAGGTTTGAATCAGGCAGAACCACTTGGTTCTCCCTTCTGACTTTCTCTTTGGTGTCTTCTACTGCTTTTTGTTCCCTACCTGGCATCAGGAGAGAAGAGACATTGTTGTCACCTCCTTTTGATGCCCCTGGAGCAGTTTCTTCCCTCTCTGCTTCAATGGAGAACTTTTGTTCTTGCAGATGGCAGCAGACTTTGGGCTTTTTTAGGATTATTCCTGCTTTTGCATGCTCTTTTTTTTTGCTAAGCCTACAGAACAAGCATGAAAGGGAAGCTTTGGCTTTCCAGGCACATCAGGAAGAACTCCTGATGTGTTTGGAGATGCAAGCAGCTCCTCTGGTCACTCAAGTCTCTGCTTGGACAGAGCCTTTGATAATCTCTTCCCTTCACTGTGTCTGATATGTCCCCAGGGGCTCCTGATTTTGTTTTTAGACTCTTTTAGCAAGTTTGGTTGCTGGCAGCCCCCCCAGTCTGCAATAAAAGCTGTTTGGATTCTGATATTTTCCAAGCTATATCACAGGTGGCTGTTAAACCTCCTTTTCATTCAGTTTTGAGCATTTTTCCCTTCCATAGCTGAGGTGTTCCAGCAGTTCAGAGCACCCCTGGAGCTGCAGGAAACTTGTAGAAGGATTTGGGGTTTTTTTTTCAGGTGATTTGTGCCATTCCCTGAAAAGAAATTAAATAAGAGCTGATTCTGATGGGAACCAAATATTGAAGGGGTTTAAGACTCAGCACTCAATTTTCTTGGATGTTTTTTTGTCTCAGATGCTCATGTGCTTTGCTTGGAGTCCCAAGGCATTCTTCTCACTTTTGGCTTCTTTTTCCTCCTTTTACCTTCCAGCTGTCTGAGACCAAGATCTTCACTGCCTCCAACGTATCCTCAGTGCCTCTGCCTGCTGAGAATGTGACAATCACAGCTGGACAGAGGTGAGAGAGCCCCTGGCACCACTTTTTCTGGGCCAGAAGTAGTGCACAAGTCCCAGAGCACTTTGCCATCTCCCACTAAACCTTGCCAGCCAGCTCAAGTGCAGCAGCACTGAATAAACTGAGATCAAGTTCAATGGAAAAGCTGAATGAGGAGGTTCTGGGTCCAAATCCTGGATTTTAGAGGCTTTGCTGCTGGTTCTTCAGATTTGAGGGCATTTTGTTGTGTTAAATGAATGGAAAAGATGCTTTAAAATAAAGGGCTGTGCAGGAGCTTGCTTGGCCTCTGTCCTCTTGAGGTTTTAGCTGGCTGATAACCAGTTTGTTCTGCACATTCTTTCAACTTGTGGAGTGAAAACTGGAGGTGAGGGGTGTGACAGAGCTCCTCTAAACCTCAGTTAGGATCCTACAATCCTGAACTGCTTTGGGTTGGACCTTAAAGACCAATTAATTCCACTCTCTTACCATGAGGAGAGACCCCTCCCCCAGCCCAGGGGGCTCCAAGCCCCATCCAACCTTCAACAGTTCCAGGGATGGGGCAGCCACAGCTTCTGGGGGTGACCTGGGGTTCAGCACCCTCAAATTAAAGAATTTTTTCCCCACATTTCCCCTCTTGGAGGATGGAACCTTCTCCCCTCATCCCACCCCTCCAGCCCCTTGTCCCAAGTCCCTCCCCAGCTTTCCTGGAGCCCCTTCAGGCACTGGAAGGTGCTCTGAGGTCTCCCCATTGCTGAACACCCCCAAATCTCTCATCCTGGCTCCAGCACAGAGAAGACCTTCAGCCCTTTTATTTTTTTAATTTCTTTTAATTTTATTTTTTTATCTTTCCCCAGAATTGATCTTGCAGTCCTGCTGGGGAAGACCCCCTCTTCTATGGAGAATGAGTCAACAAATCTGGAGTCATCCCAGGCTCCTTCCCTGGCCCAGCCACTGGTGTTCAGCAATTCCAAGCAGAGTGCTATGTCCCAACCAACTTCTGGGAATTCCTTCTCTCACCACAGCATGGTAAGGACATCCTGGTGTCCTCCAGGCACTTGGTTTGGGTTGGTTTCCTTCACTTTCCCTTTGGACAAGATGGGAAATAGAGTTCTGAGCCCTCCTGTGGGAGGCAGGGGATGATTTGCTCTGAACACAGAGGCCTGAGGTCCATTGTTTCATTAAGAAATAATTGGGATGGTTCCTCCCCTGGTGTCTGTGGCAGACTTGCAACATTTGCTCCTTTCCTGGTCAAAGCAGAAGAGTTTGAGGAGTGGGATTGGGTGGGAGTTTGGTGTGGGATGAAATGCTGGCAGGGGAGGGAAGGAGACATTGAATCAAGGAATGTGCAGAGACCTGGGCAGAGACTTCTTTGTGCAACTTCAGCAAAAGAAATAAAAAATCCTCTGCCTAATGATAGTTGAGGAAGGATTTTCAAAGCCACCTTAGGTGGGAAACCAAGTCCTGGTGGTTGTCTCTTTCAGGGCAAGCAAATGAATGTGAATAGAATAATTCAGTCTATTTTTAAAGATCCTATTTGTTGACTTTCTTTGTAAGATTCCATCACACTCCAAAATGCCAGGGGCTGGGCAGCTCCAGAGTGATAAAAGCTGTGAGGGAAGCAGGAGCTCTCCTTGCCAGCAGTGTCTGGAGTGTTAGCCAGAGAGAAGCAGCAGGATATACAGTGCATGCAGACATTTCTCTGTCCTCTGAGCCTCCAAGGGAGCCACTGACTTTGTTATTTCATTGCTGAAATTGCAGGTGAGCATCCTGGGGAAAGGGTTTGGAGATGTTGGGGAGGCCAAAGGCAGCAGCACCACAGGTTCCCAGTTCCTGGAGCAGTTCAAGACAGCTCAGGCTCTGGCTCAGTTGGCTGCTCAGCACTCCCAGCCTGGTGGGAGCACCACTGCTTCTTCTTGGGACATGGGATCCACCACACAGACCTCATCTCTGGTGCAGTATGGTAAGGAAAAGCAGAATGGTTTTCCAGAGGGCAAGAAATTCTCCCAGAATTGCAGAATCATGGTGTAAGCAGCTAAATCAGGGGTTCAGTGTGGGGAGGGGGGGGCAGATCACAAGTTGGCAGCCAAGCTGGGAGAAGATGAAAAGGATTGAGGGTGCAAGTTTTTGGGTTAAAATGTAATAGCATGTGTGACTCTTCCTCTGTTCCTTTTGGAGCAGTTGAATCCCTGGGTTTGGGTGATGCTTGGAAGCTGGAAGGGGGAGGGAACCCCAGCTCCTGAGCCCCTGGTAAAGCTGAGTGACAGAGAAGGGGTCTGGATGCCCTTCTGGAGAACAGTTCCTGCACACCAACACTTGTCAGTCTCCACTCTGTGCTGACCTGGTGTTATCTTGTAAAGAAATTCCACTCTGCCTGTTAAGTGCCTTTGGATTGGCATGAGGGAATAAAGAGGGATTAGGGAGATCCCTGCTTTTCAGCTGAGCTGCTGAGTACCAATGCCATTTCTTTCAGTTTGGCCATTTGATTTCTTGCTATGGGGAAATGGCTCTGGTTCAAATCTAAGCTGAAATAAAAAAAAAAAAACCAACAAACTCAAGCCCTGTCCTAGTCACAGTGTTGGCAGCTCCTGATCTTTTCAGACAAGGAGCCCCAGAGGAGAGGCAGAGAGAAGAGGAGTTGGTTTTTAATAAGCTGTGGTGCAAAGGAGGAGGGGGGTGCAGCTGTGCTGAGACCCTGAGGGTGGGCAGCCCCTGAGGAGGGGTTTTCCTTGGAGGAATGCTGGCAGGGAAGGAGCAGGGCAGGGAAGGAGCAGGGTTGGCAGAGAGGGAAGCAGAGTCAGGTCCCTGCAGGACCCTGATCTGCAGTGCCCCCACACAGGGGGGCTCTGAAGCCCAACTTTCCTTGGAGGATGGGGAAATTTCTGTTCTGCAAGTTCACTTTGTCCTCTTGAGGTGGTGGAAGGAGCTGTGGGGAAGAGCTTGGAGGGCTCAGCTTTGGGTTTTTGGTGAGAGTGAGGCTGGGAGTGGGGATTTTGGGGTTCTCTGCTCTCTGGTTTTAACAAACTCCAGGGAGGAGCCACGGTGTGAAACAATTTTCATTTTCTTGATGCTGAGAAGTGTCAGAACTCGATTTTAGGGTTTTTTAGGAAACAAATCCAGCTAAGTCAACACTGTTCTTCCCCAGTAGATCTCAAGAACCCAACGGAGTCTTCGGTGCACAGCCCCTTCACCAAGCGTCAGGCCTTCACATCAACTTCAACCATGATCGAAGTCTTCATGCAGGAGAAGCAGCCTGTGGTGACTGCCTCCACAACTGTGCCACCACCCCCTTCCTCACCACTCCCCAGCAAAGCCAATCCTCTGCCCCAGATGTCCCCAGGGTCCTCGGACAACCAGTCCTCCAGTCCCCAGCCAGCACAGCAGAAGCTGAAGCAGCAGAAGAAGAAAGCGTCGTTAACATCAAAGGTGAGTGGGGAAGGAGGTGTTGGGTTAGAGCTGCAGAAAAACTCATTTGGGCTGCTTAGAAGGAAGGGCTGGGCTTGGCTTTATGGAATCAAAGAATCCTTAGGTTGGAAGAGACCTCCAAGATCATCCAGTCCAACCTTTGACCAACTACTAAGCCATGTCCTTAAGGACCAGGTCCAAACACCTTTTAAATACCTCCAGGGATGGTGACTCCACCACTGTCCTGGGCCATCCCAGTGCCTGAAAACCCTCTCAGTGAAAAAATATCCCCTAAATAAAGCCTAAACCTCCCCTGGTGCAGCTTCCATACAGTCACAGAATGTCAGCTGGGAAGGGACCTCAGGGATGACCTGCTCTAAGATAACTGTTGATGTGAGATGTCTCAGCACCCCCTCAAGCTGAGACTTCAAACTTTCCAGAGTTGGGGAATCCATTGCTTCCCCCTGGAAGACCATTCCAGTGTCTGACTGTCCTCAGAGTGAGGCCTTCCTGCTGTTGGTTCTGTGGAAGGGTGACAGAAGAACTTGTCCACCTGGGCTGAACAGCATCATTCAGAGGATGGAAGCCTCTCAGTGCCCTCTTGTGCTAACGTGGACACTAAAATCATTTTCTCTGCTGAGCCCAAGGATTGATTGACCCTTTCTGTTGTTCCTCCCTCACAGATTCCTGCACTGGCAGTGGAGATGCCTGGCTCAGCAGATATCTCAGGGCTCAACCTGCAGTTTGGGGCATTACAGTTTGGGTCAGAGCCTGTTCTGGCAGAATACGAATCGACTCCCACGACAAGCACGGCTGTGAGCCAGGCTCAGAGCAGCCTGTACACCAGCACAGCCAGGTGAGGACCCCCCCCTGCTCCCAGCAGACAGCTTTTCCAGGGCTGTAGGTATCCTGCATACCAGTAGACCCTTTCTGACTGTTCTGTGGTCACAAAGGGGGGACAATGTATGCGACAGCAAAGCATAAGATACCAGGAGACTCTTCCAGGCAGCTCTGTGGCTGACTGGCCCGTGGTGCTTAGACAGAAGCAGAGATTTCTGCTGCTTTTAAACTGTGTTGTGGGTAACACAGGAGGGGGAACCCCCAGCATGGCTGCTCCTTGTCCCTGGGGAGCAGATTCTGTGTGTGCTTTGCCCTGCTCCTTGCCTGGCAAACCGGGGTGCAGGGGAGCAGATGAAATGTTGCTGGTTTCTGGTGCTCTGACCCTTAGGATCTGGGGCCTGAGATGTCACCCAGAGCACAGCTGGGTGTGAGGCAGGGCTGCAGTGAGGTGCCAGCATCCTCCTGTGGCTGGGGATGTTTCTCTGCTGGGTTTGCTTGGCTGCTCTGAGTGGTGCCTTTATGCTGAGGCTTTATTTTGAAGGTCTAGAAACGAAGAGGCTGGGTCAGCAGCTTCCAGCAGGGCTGTTTTGGAGAGAAATGTAAATTTATTTTTTTTTTCCCCTCCTTTCCAGTGAATCTTCATCCACAATTTCATCCAATCAAAGCCAGGAGTCTGGGTACCAGAGTGGCACAATACAGACAGCAACTTTTACCTCCCAGAACAGTGCTCAGGGACCACTGTATGAACAGAGATCCACCCAGACGAGGCGATACCCAAACTCCATCTCCTCCTCACCTCAGAAAGATCTGACCCAGGCCAAGGTAGGAAAAGAGCTTTGCTCACCCTTTGTGCTGAGTAAGCCTGGCGTGTGAAGTCTTGGAGGAAGCTAAGTGGTTTATCAAGGGTTTCTGTGCTTTCTTCTGGCTGCTGCCAGAGCCCTTAAAAACATTACTTACCTGGGGCTGGGCCAGTGGGGTGATCAGAGGTGAAGTTGATCACAGGCCATGTGTGGTGTCTCCTGTAATTACCTGTCTCAGTGTAATGTGGCAAGCAGGCTGAGGATTTAGGTCTGTCTTAAGGGTTTGATTCTTGTGTGCTGCACAACATCAGTTTTGATTCATGAACTTGGGTTGAGGCTGTTGAACCAGTCAGAAAAATTTCTTGCCCTGCTTTCTCAAGTAGGTGCTTGGGGGTCACCTGGGCTGAGCTTGGTGCAGTCTGGTGGTGTCTGTTGGGAGCAACTCTTCTTCAGGACTGAGGAGGGAGTGTGGCAGGGGGCTGACACCAGGTCTGCCTCTGGAAATGAGCATTTGCAACATCCAAAACCTTTTTTTTCCTCTTTTTCTTCAGAATGGTTTCAGTTCTGTACAACCCACGCCATTACAAACCACGCAGGCTGTTGAAGGTAAGAGTCTGTCAGTGCCAGGGCTGTCCCAGCTCTCTTGCACTCCTCATGTTCTTTGGATAAAAAGCTTTATCTGTGCTAAGAGCAACTCCTTGCCCTGCTGGAGCCATTGCTGCCACTCTGGTTATTTGCTTGCCTTGAAATGTGTTCAGCTTTCTGCTGATGGATCCAGGAGATCCTTGATGAGTGGCTCATCCCTGATGATAATAATTCACCCTGATTTGTTTGGGAAAAGCACCTTCTCTGAAGGTCTGGAAGCTCTTTGCAGAGCTGATGTTCTGATGAGGCAGAGCTAAGCCCCAGATCACATCCTCATCACTGAATTTAGGAGCTGCCCTTAACCTGAAGCTTTTTTTTTCCCCAGGTGCTACAGGTCCAGCTGTGAAATCTGATTCCCCCTCTGCTCCCAGCATCCCCCCTCTCAATGATGGGGTCCCTGCCTCCTCCCTGCTGACCACAGCCAGCCAACACTCAACAGCTCTGAGCAGCCTGAGCCACAGTGAGGAGCTCCCCAGTACCACCACAGCCCAGCTCAGCAGGTCAGCAGGATGCTGGGTGGGCTCCTAGAGAAGCACAAGGAGAAGCAGGGGGCTGAGACAGGCAGCAAAGTCTGTCCCGTGCAGTGGGGAAGGCTGAGGGGACTCATCCCATCTGAGATAATAAAATTATAGAATCCCAGAATGGTTTAGGTTGGAAAGGGACCTTAGAGATCATCTCCAACCTTAGAGGTATCTCCCCCAACCTTAGGGATCATGTCCCCCAACCTTAGGGATCATCTACTCTGCTGTGGGCATATCTCCAGGGGAGAGAGGGCATCCAAAACTTCTCTGTGGATGGGGAATGGGATCTGGCCTGGTCCTACCACTGGTGACTCTTGAACCTTGGCTTTGACCACCTTTTCCTCCTCCTGCAGTTCATTACCCACCCAGCAGAACAGTCTGTCCTCATCCACATCCTCGGGGAGAACATCAACTTCAACTCTTCTGGTGAGTCTAGAGGTGCTCTAGTGCCAAGCAACCCCCTTCCTGCTCAGCTTGGAGGGCTCTGGGGGTACAGCCAGTGGGGGCTGTGGTTGTGACTGGAGCTGCTGGAATTTAGGGTGTTGTGTGGAGGGTGATGTCAGAACACGCTGGCTCGAGGGCTTTGACACCTGTGGCAGGGGCAGCAGCAGCTTCTTTAGAGCTCATGGCAGCTCTTGAAAGTGCTGAGGGCTTTGCTACCAAATTTCAGAGCAAACTGGTGGCTGATGGGGGTCCTGCAGAGCCCCCTTTTATTCCTGCAGGGGAATAAAAAAGCTCCTGCCCCAAAGGTGATGCTCAGCCCGGCTTCTCCAGCAGACAGAGGTCTTGGGATGCAGCCCTGTGGGAGGATGGGAAGCATTAGGGGTGGGTTGGCTGCTAGCAGGACTTTGGACTTCAGCCAGATACAGAGCAGGTTTTCTGTGGGTTTTTTTGTAGCCTGCAGCTGAGTTGATGGCAGCCTCCAGGGAGCAGCTGGGGACAGGCAGGGCTTTGCACAGACAGCGCTCTTCCTGCTCTTCCTGCCCTCTTCTTCCTCTTCCATCTCCTCTCCCCACCCCTTAAATTCTCTCCTTTTCCTTTCCTTTCCCTAGCACACAAGTGTGGAGAGTGAAGCCAGCCTCCATTCTTCTGCTAGCACTTTCTCCACCCCCTCCAGCACCGTCTCGGCCGCCCCGCCGCCCGTCACCGTCTCCTCCAGCCTGAGCAGTGTCAGCAGCCTGGGCCTCAGCCTCAGCAGCAACTCCACGGTGACAGCCACCACTCGAAGCTCTGTTGCAACAACATCAGGTACTCCCCTCCCCCTGAACCCTGCTGCTTCCCCAGGGGAGAGTGTGGGGGCTGGGAGAGAGACAGCTCCTGCTCTTCACTTCACCGTGGGATTTTTTCTTTTGGCAGGAAAAGCCCCTCCCAACCTCCCTCCTGGAGTTCCACCATTGCTGCCTAACCCATACATCATGGCTCCAGGGTTGCTCCACGCCTACCCGGTGAGGGGGGGGGATGATTTGCAGTCCCATCATCACACCATTGAGATCTCTCTTAGCTCTGTCTTCAACCAAGAGGGAGAGGTGGAGGATGGTAGAGAAAGCAAAAAAATGGAACATCAGCCCAGCAGGACTGCCTTGGGAGGGGAAAAGTTTGGACCTGTTGCTTTCCATAAGATGGCAGCAGAAGGAAATCCATGTGCCTGGGGGGAAAAATGTCTGGAAGTCTGGAGATCTGCCATGTCCAGAGCAGATTTTGTCTTGCCCAGCCTGTGGGGAGCAGCATCCCCTCAGTCAGAGCAGGACTCATGCCAAGTGGAGCTGTTTTAGCACCATGGGATGACAAAAGCCACTCAGAAACAAGGGTGGTGGCTGCCACAAAGCCTAGGGCTGTGTCACAGCCCTTTTCTGAAGCTGAAGGAGGAATTTCAGTGTTGAAATTGCAGGAGGAAATTGGTGGAGTGGCTCTGTGGTCTGGAGCAGAGGGCAGTGGGTTTGGAGCTCACTCTTTTATCTGAGCACCTGACTTCCAGTATGTCCAGGGGGTCTCCAGGAAGGCTGGAGATGGATTGTTTGCAAGGACCTGTAGTGGTAGGATGAGGGGGTAACAGTTTGAAATTGGAGAAATTGAGACTGGAAGTTAGGAAAAAATTCTTTACCATGAGAATAGTGGAAAAATGGAAGAGGTTGCCCAGGGAGGTGGTTGAGGCTTCATCTCTGAAGATGTTCAAGGTGAGGCTTGAGGAATCTCTGGTTGAGGATGTCCATGCTGACTGCTGGGGGACCTTTAGAGGTCCCTTCCAACCCAAATTATTCTGTGATCCCATAAAATCACTCCTGGCAGTGTCAGTCTTGGGGTAACAGTTGCTGTCTGCCTGCACAATCACAAAGCCTCTGCTTCTGGCTTCATCTTGCATTTATCTAAAGGTTTAATCTAAAATCTGGTGAGTGTCCTTACCTACACTGTGTCCCTAACATCATCTCCTGGGCTTTTTTTCTAGCCACAGGTGTATGGGTATGATGATTTGCAGATGCTCCAAACCAGGTTCCCTTTGGTAAGTACTGAGGAGCAACATGGGGCTCACAGCTCACTGGGGCTGCAGGTTTGGGGTGCACTGGAAGTCAGGCTGGAGAGCTGGCAAAAAAAAGAAAAAAAAAAGGTGCTTAAATATGGATCCATCTCCTTGTGACAGTGGGGAGGAGTTGCTCCCTTTGTACTTGGGAAGTTGGATTACTCAGATGGGCAGATTCCATGGGGAATGGGAGAGCTCCAGGAGGCAGTGGGTGATGAGGTGTTGTGGAGATTTGTGGCTGGTTCTTGAAAGAGGCTGTGACTGAGAAGACTTCTCTGAGAGGGGGGTTTATTTCAGCCTGGAGAAGAGAAGGCTGCAATGGGGAGACCTCAGAGCACCTTCCAGTGCCTGAAGGGATCCAGGAAAGCTGGGGAGGGACTTGGGACAAGGGCCTGGAGGGATGGGATGAGAGGGAATGGCTTTGAACTGGAAGAGGGGAGATGGAGAGGAGATGGGAAGCAGAAGTTCCTTGGGGTGAGGGTGCTTCTGAAGGAGAAGGTTTTGGGGAGACCTTGGAGCACCTTCCAGTGCCTGAAGGGATCCAGGAAAGCTGGGGAGGGACTTGGGACAAGGGCCTGGAGGGATGGGATGAGAAGGAATGGCTTTGAACTGGAAGAGGGGAGATGGAGAGGAAAAATTCTTTAAGTTGAGGGTGCTGAGCCTCAGGTCACCCCCAGAAGCTGTGGCTGCCCCATCCCTGGGAATGTTGGAAGTTTGGATGGGGTTTGGAGCCCCCTGAGCAGTGGGAGGGGTCCCTGCCCATGGCAGGGGGGGCACTGGATGAGTTTTCTGGTTCCTTCCAACCCAACCCATTCCATGATTCTCTGGTTCTGGATCTCACACCGAGTTCTCATTATTTGTATCATATATTCTCACTAGAGAGTGGCTTGAAATTGGAAAAGGGGAAATGGAGGTTGGACACTGGGGAGAAATTCTTTGGGGTGAGGGTGCTGAGCCCCAGGTCACCCCCAGAAGCTGTGGCTGCCCAATCCCTGGAATTGTTGGAGGTTTGGATGGGGTTTGGAGCCCCCTGGGCTGGGGGGAAGTGTCCCTGCCCATGGTAGGGGGGTTGGAACTGGGTGATCTTTATCCTTCCAACCCAAACCAGTCTGGGATTCCATGATTTAGCAATATTTGTGTCCTTTGTGTTGTCAAGTGGAGGGGAAGCTGAAGGGCTGCACAGCACAGGCTTTATCTGGTTTTTCCCCTAACCAGATGAGGGAGATGGTGGCTACTACAGAACCAAGGCTTGCTGTAGGCTGTGAGGAGGAGCCTCACTGTGGCTGCTTGAACTGCAATCCTCCAACAAATGTGCCAACTGCAGTTCAGAAATTCCTTTTCTTTGGGGAAAAAAAAAAAAAAAAAAAAGGACGTTTTAACTTTGCATCTTTGGACAGAGCTCCTAAAACTTCTTCTCTTTTTGTTTTCATCCTTCAGGATTACTACAGCATCCCATTCCCTACACCTACCACCCCACTGACTGGAAGAGATGGCAGCCTGAGCAGCAATCCATACTCTGGTAGGGAAAAAGGAGGCTCAGATCTCTCATCCCCTTGCATTTTCCTGCTCACTAAATTTCTGTGTCCCATTGTCCACTGGAACTGCCCCTGCACCACCCTCTGGCACTGCCTTTGGTCTGGAGCATGGTTCTCAGCAGCTAAACTTCCATTTCCTCATCTGGTGACATTTTGAGGCATTTTACCAGGAAGATGGAGCAAGCAGGAGGTGATCCAGCAGTTGGGAAGGTTGTTGAGGAATGGTTGGAAGAATCTGGGAGGTGGAACACTGGGGAGCTTCTTTTCAGGTTGTGGTGAGGCAGGGGTTAAGCACTTAGAGACAAAAAAATAACCACAAAACCTGGAGAAATGAAGTTTTCTGTCCATGCAACAGTCTCATGGAGAAAGAAAAATGGGACATTTAGGACCTGTCAGGCTCAAAGCAGGTGTTGAGTGGGTGGCTGATCTCTCCCTGACCTTTCCAGGTGCTTTAATTCCTGGCACTGGGCAGCAGTTCTGCTGTCTCACCCTTTAGGAACTGCTGCACTTTGTGGCTCCCTGCTCTTCCAGCACCACTTCTCCTTTCCTTGTTTGCCTGGAAGTGCTTTTGCTCAGCATGCCAGAGCTGAAATCCCAAGCTCAGAGCACAGCACTGCTGCCTTGAGTCATTTGTCAGCTTAACACTGGGGATAATTCCTGTCTCTGGCTACTCCTGGCAGTGCTGAGGAATCACTGCCTTGCTCTGCAAGCTCTGAACAGGGAAAGTGTTTGTGTGGAGGAGCCAAGCAGGTGCAGATAAAGAGCAGCCCAGGGAGCATCCCCAAGCCCCACAGCCAAAGCCTCCTGCAGTGCCCAGGCTGAGAGGAGAGGAAGGGGTATTGATTTCTGAGTGCTCTGGGATATTTCTGTGTGCTCTCTGGGATATTTCCAAGTACTCTACGAGCTGCTGGGTCTCTGATTTGTTGTCAAAAGGGAGGGAGGTGTGAGCCCTGCTGGAAAAAGGGACCATTCACACATCCCTAGCAGGAAGATGTTTGCCTCTGCTCTTCAGGGAGCTGTTGGCTGCTGCTCTTGACCTCAAGTCTGGCTCTGGAAGGAGCTGAGTTGTCTTCAGGGCTGTTGCTGGTGCATGGAGGGAGCAGAGGGAGAGCTCCAGGTCTTCAGGCAGCCAGGAGTGTCCAGTCCAGCCAGTTTGTCCAGTGCTGGGTGACACTGGGTGGTGCAGCACTGCAGCTGAGATGCTCTGAATCCTCCTCTTGGGGATGAGGAGTGCAATTAACAGCTTGGGGTGCATAGGGCTGAGGGCTTGGGGGGGCAGCAGTTTTTAGGAGGGGAGCTGGGTGAAGTCACAGAATCATTTGGGTTGGAAAGGAGCTCTGGGATCAGCAATTCCAGCCCTGGATCCACTCCTCCTGTGGTTCCCATGGCACTGAGTGCCACATTCAGCCTCTTCTTAAAAACCTCCAGGGATGGAGAATCCACCCCCGCCCTGGGCAGCCCATTCCAATGTCTGATCCCCCCCTCTGGAAAGAATTCCTTCCTAATTCCCAACCTAACCTTTCCCTGGCAGAGCTGAAGCCCATGGCCTCTTGTCTGACTGACAGAGCCCAACCCCCCCCCTGGCTCCAACCTCCTTCCAGGGAGTTGGGGAGAGTGATGAGGTCTCCCCTGAGCCTCCTCTTCTCCAGAGGGGCCTCCTCATCCCTTTATCTTGTCCTGGCTCCCTTCACAGCCTCCTTGCTCTTCTCTGGACCTGCTCCAGCACCTCAATCTCCTTCCTGAACTGGGAGGCCCAGAATTTGTTGCTTTGTCCCCTTTTTGGGCTGAGCTGGAACGGTCTTGAATTTGAGTGGGAGGTGCCCATGTCCATGCAGAGGAGGGGGCTTAAATCTTTTATTTTTTTCTTTTTTAGATTTTTTTTTAAGGTCCCCCTTCATCCCCAACCACCCTGTGATTCTCTCTATGCCTTTTCTTCCATCTCCTTGTGCCTCAGGTGATTTACCAAAATTTGGCCGAGGTGACGCCTCCTCCCCTGCTCCTGCAACAACTTTGGCCCAACCCCAGCAGAACCAGACCCAGACCCACCACACCACCCAGCAGACCTTCCTGAACCCGGCACTGCCTCCTGGCTACAGTTACACCAGTCTGCCCTACTACACAGGGGTACCAGGGCTCCCCAGCACCTTCCAGTATGGGCCCGCCGTGTTCCCTGTGAGTTTCCCAGAGGCAAAACCTGGGATTCGGCTGGGAAAGGGGGTAAGGAGGAGAAACCTCTCCTCATTCTCCTGTTTTTCTCCTTCCTCCAGGTTGCTCCTACCTCTTCCAAGCAGCATGGTGTGAATGTCAGTGTCAATGCATCAGCCACCCCTTTCCAGCAGCCCAGTGGCTACGGCTCACACGGATACAGCACTGGTAAGGATCCCCCCTCACCCCCCCAGGCAGCTTTCACAGCACCAAAGCCACATAAAGGGACTGCAGCTTTCACTGCCTCCAGCATCAGGGAGGAAAAATGGCCCTGGTGTTACCTGCAGGTCAGTTGATTCTCCTTGGAAAAGCCCAGGGCTTGCAACACATCATTTCTGGGGAAGGTTGGAGGAGTTCAGAGCTCTTCATGTCCTCCTCTGTGCCCAGCAGCTGGATGGCTGGGCTTTGGACTCCTGTCAGAAAGCTTAAGCTGCTGAATTGATTGATTTTTTTGGTTTATTTAGGGTTTTTTTTTGTCTGTTTGATTATTGGGGTTTTTTTTTCTCTCTCTGTGATCAATAGAACAGGAATTATTCTAGATTTGAGCCTGGGAACTTTTTGCTTCCTGCATTTGGCAGGTGCCTGCTTTCTAGAGAAATCTCCTTCTTAATTCAGAGGTGCCCAAAGGTTGGGAACCTGCCCTTTGTCTGGGTTTCACTGGTTCATTTCTGGCTGACTTGTACCTAGCCTGCCTTTCCAGCCTTCACATTCCTGCTCTGCCTTTTTTTCACCCCATTAAAGCCCTGCAGGGCACTCTTTTCTCTGCTAGGAGCCTTTCAGCTCTGTACCACGTCACCTGGAGCTGAGTCTTTCAAAACCTTTTTGTTTCAACACTTTTTCTGGGCCTTAAATGATGGCTGAGGCTTTCCCTTGCACCAGCCCATGTGCCACTGCTGCCCATCCTTGCACCAACCAGCCCAGCCCACACTTGAGTTTTTTTCACAGGGAATTTGCTGATTTTCAGGTAATTTACAGGATCTAAGGAGCTCTCAGGCTGTTCTTGTTCAAACTCTGGAAGTTTGTTTCCTTTTCTGCTGCATCCCAGCAGCTCTTCTTAAAATTGCAGTTTTCTTGGCTTTTCTGGGCATTTTTCTGAGGGGCAGCAAGCCCTTAAATTTATTTCTGGAGGGTTTCAGGAACTCCTCATGTCCAGAGCAAAAAAAAAACCCTCACACCCTCACACCTTGACCCTGCTCCCTGGTAACCATCTCTTGTCTCTAAACTTTTCCTGGCTGCCAGGCCACTAAAATTTTTCCACCTGGATGCTGGTATTAGCAGCAGGAGCTCCTGCTGACCCTGTGGCTGCTGCCTGATTCCCTTGCCTTTCCCTTTTCCCAGGTGTATCTGTGACATCCAGTAACACGGGAGTGCCGGACATCTCGGGCTCTGTCTACTCCAAAACTCAGGTCAGTGGCTGCTCTGTGCTCTGAGGAAGGATCTGCTTTGCAGTGAAGGAGAAGCCTGGCTCTGAGACAGCCTCCCTGGGCAATGAGGTCCCATCCCCTTGGAGAAGGGAAATGCTGGGAAAGGCTGATTTTCCAGCTGGGACAATTCCAAGCCCAGAAACCAGTAGGCAGATGGTGTCTGTGCACCGCACCACCCCGTGCCTTGGGGAACTGGGGGGAGAGGGTTTGAGGGGAGCTGCCAGGCAGGGACAGGGCAATCCCCCCATTTCCCAGCACTCATTCCAGCTTTTTATCTCCTCAGCAATCCTTCGAGAAGCAGGGATTTCACACTGGAACCCCAGCAGCCTCCTTCAACCTGCCTTCGGCGCTGGGCAGCGGCGGCCCCATCAACCCCGCCACGGCGGCGGCGTATCCCCCCACCCCCTTCATGCACATCCTCACCCCTCATCAGCAGCCCCATTCCCAGATCCTCCACCACCACCTGCAGCAGGATGGGCAGGTAAGACCCTCCCCCAATCCCCCCAAGCCCTCTCTGGGCTATCTCCTAGGGTTTTCCTTTCCCCCTCTCCCTCCTTCCCTCCTTCCCTCCCTCCCACCACGCGCGGTGACACGCACACGCCTACACCAGCACATACAGACAGGGCCAAAAATAAAAAGAGGAGGAGGAGGAGGTGAGGAAGGGCTGGGGGTTGCTGGGCTGTCCCAGGAGTGGGCAGGCAGAGCCCCTTCCCCCAGTCAATGTACACCCTGAACCCCCCACTGGCTCCTTTAGCCAAAGGGGCAACCGGTCACAGCCACCACCCCGCCGTAGCTTTCAGGTCTAACCTTGGCTTTCTATTGTCATAGTTTGTCCCTTTATTTTTACATATCCTGGTACTGCAACAGCTTCCATATTTGCAGACGATTCTGTGTTGCCAACGCCAGCAGGAAGATCAGGTAATGAACCTCTCTGATAATGCATTGCACTTGTCCTGGGGTCTCCCCCCCTTGCCCCTAAGGCCCCCCAGGCTCACCCCGCCTTCTCCCCCTGCGATCCCACCAGCTGAGGAGAGAGGCCCTGAGGCAGGATGTGCACACACACACACCTCTCACAGACACACACACCCCCTGCTCCACCCTTTTTCCCCCCCATCCTTCCTCCCTTTCTCCCCTCTCCCCATTTCCTCGGGGTCCGAGCTGCTCCCCCCCCCCTCGGTGCCGGTGCCGATCCGGTGCTGATCCGGAGGAAGGTGCAGAGCAGTGGGAGGGTCCTGTGGCTGCCAGGGCAGCATCACCCAAAGGCTGCTTTGCCCCAGGAGAGGCAACCCAGGGAGCTGAGGTGGGTCAGTCAGCACCGAAGAACCAGAACCTTCAGCAGAACCTGGAGCAGGGGGGGGTCCCAACCCACCCCATGCTGGTTCTGCCTTAACCCATTGCTTCTCCTTTATTTTTTTTCCCCTCAGAGCGGTTCCGGGCAACGTAGCCAAGGAAGTTCCATCCCCCAAAAATCCCAGGCCAACAAATCTGCCTACAACAGCTACAGCTGGGGAGCCAACTGAGGCCGGGGCCGCCCTCACCCATCCCTTTGCTTCCGGAAGAAAACGAATCCGACCCAAGGCTGAAAAATCCTGGGAAGGAGAGGGCAGTGCCCAGGTCCTGCAGTCCCCCCGGGCAGGGCAGGGCAGACTGGAGCAGCAGCTCTGCCTTGTCCCTCTTCAGCCACCTTTCCTCTTGTATGTAATATAGAATTTGTATTTTTTTTTTTTTTCTTTTCGTTTGTTTTGGGTTTTTTTTCTCTCTCTTTCTCTTTCTCTTTCTCTCTCTCTCTCTGCATTCAGATTATGAACTGTTTGCCGTAGGGGCCTTTTTTGGTTTTTACTCCTTTCTTTCCCTTCTTCCCAACCCTTTCCCTACCTCCTGGTGCCCCAAAAACCTCTCGGATCCAAAGGAGTGGAAGCTGCGAGTCGCCTACAGCAAACCCCCTTATTATTAGGAAATAAGAACAGTAATTGATATGAACAGCATTGTAAGATGAATTAGTTGAAGTGTTTTTTTGTACCGTGTTCTAAATTTAATGGATAAATGTGTCTTGTATATAAAAACAAAAACCCCACACCGTCCTGGAGTTCTCTCATTTCCTTTCCATCCCCTCCCTCCCTTCCTCCCAACCCCAAGGAGCCCGGGAAAGCTTCCCCTTGATTTTAATTTCTCCATTTCTGCCCCTTCCCTCCCTGCAGGCCCCAAGCACAGGTCCTGCCCTCCCCCACCCCCTTTGCACACTGTAAGTTCTGCTTTTGATTTGGGGGGGGAGTTTTTGGGTTTTGTTTGTAATTTTTTTTTCTTTTTTTTTTTTCCCTGCGGTCCAAATCTTGTATTTTTCAGTTCCAATCAGTCACTTCACCTGAGCCCCCCTGCAGGTGATTTACTAAAGAGAATAAAGATCACAAAGTGACGTGTGGATTTTTTAATACCTAGTTCCAGATTTTTGGAGTGGGGAGTTGGGAGGCCCCGGGCAAGGTGAAGGGGAAATGGGGGGGTTGTGGTGTTTCCCCCCACCTCTCCCCAGCTTTTTTTTTTTCTTTCTTTCTTTTTTTAAATCTTTTTTATTTATTTTTTGTGGCTTTTTCCAGGCTCTCAGCACAGGGACATCATTATCCTTTTCCCTGTCCCTTCCCTGGACCAGGGCCCCTCCATTTCCTGGGTGTCCACAGGAGGGGACAAGACCAGAGGTGACCCCAGGTGGTGTAGGATGGAGCAGAGGACACCCCAGCAGGGAGAGCTTTATAGAATGGGTTGGGTTGGAAAAGAACTTCAAGATCCAAGTCCACTGCCCCAGGGCTTGGGACTCCACCTCTGGGAGGTCCTGACAACCCTTTCCAGGGAAAAATTGTTCCCCAGCTCCAACCTCCCTCTCCCCTGCCATTCCTCTTGTCCCATCCCTTGTTCCTTGGGAACAGAGCCCGACCCCCCCTGGCTCCAACCTTCTCTCAGGGGGTTGCAGAGAGCCACAAGGTCTCCCCTCAGCCTCCTCTGCTCCAGGATCAACACCCCCAGGGCCCTCAGATGCTCCTCACAACTTCTCCAAACCTTCTCCATGTTCTCCAAACCTTCTCATTATTCTCTAAACCTTCTTCATGTTCTCCAGATCTTTTCCACATTCTCCAAACCTTCTCCTTCCTCTCCAAACTTTCTCCATGTTCTCCAGATCTTTACCATGTTTTCCAGACCTTCTCTTTCCTCTCCAAACCTTCTCCTTGCTCCCCAAACTTTCTCCTTCCTCTCCAAACCTTCTCCTTGCTCTCCAGACCCTTCTCCATGTTCTCCAAACCTTCTCCTTCCTCTCCAAACCTTCTCCATGTTCTCCATCCCCTTCTCCTTGCTCTCTGTTCCCTTCCCCAGCTCCATTCCCTTCTCTGGACACTTTCCATCCCCTCAATCTCCTTCTGCTCCTGAGGTTCCCAGACCCCATCCCAGGATTGGGGCTGTCACCTCTCCAGTGCCCAGCCCAGGGGACAATCCCTGCTCTCATCCTTGTCCCCAGCCAGGATGCTGGTGGCCACCTTGGCCACCTACTGAGCTGCTCTCACCCAACCCCTTCCAGCTCTTTTTTCCAGAGGGCACTGGAAAAATGGAGCAGTGCCTGGGGGGGGGGGGGATGTGACCCAAGTGCAGGACGTGTCCCTTGTCCTCGGGGAGGGATCCCCTGAAAGGGGAGGGAAATTTTCTCACTAAATGGTTTGGGTTGGAAGGGACCCTAAAGCTCCCCTAGTGCCTCCCACATGGGCAGGGACCCCTCCCACAGCTCAGGGAGCTCCAAACCCCATCCAAACCTTCAACAATTCCAGGGATGGGGCAGCCACAGCTTCTGGGGGCACCCTGGGGCTCAGCACCCTCACCCCAAAGAATTTCCTGTGCTGGTAACCCCTGTCCCATGCTTGGGTTCTCCTGGTAAAGATATTTCTCCATCTCAATTTAAGGCCCCATTTTAATTCAACTTCAAAAGTTCATTTTCAACTTCAAAACTTCATTTAATTCAACTTCCCAAACCCAAGGGATTTGGGAAGTTCCCTCCCTTGGAGTGGTGTGGTTTTCAGAGTCCAATTAATAAGCAAATGATTATAAATAGAAGTTGTTCTAAATAATTAACAAAGTTCAAGGGGAGGGGTTTGGCTGACCTCAACAGTTTCACACACTGTTCCTTGGGCTCATTGTCCAACTTGACTCCAAGTTCCTCTTCCCAATGTCTGGCTGTTCCCTTATCAATTTCTCAGGGCTGGCTGAGAATAGGACAAGGGGCAATGGTGATAAACTGGAGCACAGACACTTCCATACAAGCACAAGGAAGAATTATTTTCCCTGGGAGGGAGCCCTGACCCAGGGGGAGGGTCTGGAGACCTCCAAACCCACCTGGCTGTCTTCCTGCTTGGAATCTTTTGGGGTCCCTTCCAACCCCTCACTCTCTGTGATTCTATCATTCTATGATCCCCTTCAGCAGCCAAGCACACCCTCAATTTTATTTTACTTTTTTTTTAAGCAATTGAGCTAAGCCTTTCAAAAATGTTGCCATGGGTCTCCCAGCACCTCCTCTGGACCAGCACCAGCACCTCACTGAAAGGTGAAAGAGTGGGAGGGGAGAGAGACCCAAAAATCAGGGTGCAGCACATCAGCCTTGGGATAAAGCTCAAGGTCATTGGATTCATGGAATGGTTTGGGTTGTAAGGGACATTAAAGCTCACCCAGTGCCACCCACATGGGCAGGGACACCTCCCTCACACCCCATCCAAACCTCCAACAATTCCAGGGATGGGGCAGCCACAGCTTCTGGGGGCAACCTGGGGCTCAGCACCCTCAAATTAAAGAACTTCTCCCCAGTTTCTCCTCTCCATCTCCCCTCTTCCAGTTCAAAGCCATTCCCTCTCATCCCATCCATCCAGGCCCTTGTCCCAAGTCCCTCCCCAGCTTTCCTGGAGCCCCTTCAGGCACTGGAAGGTGCTCTGAGGTCTCCTCAAAACCTTCTCCTTTTTTTCCTTCTCTTTTTTCCTTCTCCTTCTTCTCCTTTTCCTTCTCCTTCTCCTTTTTTCCTTCTTCTCCTTCTCCCTTCTCCTCCTCCTTCTCCAACCTGAACACCCCCAACTCTCTCCCCCTGGCTCCAGAGCTGCTCCACCACCTCCTCTGGACCACCACCAACACCTCTCTGTCCTTCTGGTTCTGGGGACCCCAGAACTGGACCCACTTTACCCCAGGGGGGTCTCCCCAGAGGGAACAATCCGCCCTCTGGTGCTGCTCACCCTGCTGGGGATGCAGCCCAGCACAGGGGGGGTTCTGGGCTGTCACCTCCTGGTTCTGCCTCATCTTCAGCTTCTCCTCCCCCAACACCCCAAATCCTTCTCCATTCCCATCCCGGGATGTGTCCCAGGACCCCTCCCTTTCCCCTCCATCCCGCGTTCCCACTTCTCCATCCCGCCCCAGGGATAAAACCCGCTCCACACCTCGGAGTCCCCGCTAACAGACACCGAACCTCCCCCTCCCAACCCCCCCCCCCCCCCCGCCCCGTGTCGCCGACATGAGCGACAATCGCGACAACCAAGCGACGCTTTCCGACGCTTTTTACGGCACCCCCGGCGCTTTCCGGCAGCGCGGGGGGGGAGGCAGCGGAACGCCATGAATTTCTACGACGCTTTTCGGGGCTTTTTCGGATTCTCCGGCCGACACAGGTACCGGCACCGCCTCCCCGGACCGGCCCCCAGCCCCGCTCCCCCCGGTATTCCCCGCGGGCTCGGTCCCCGTTCCCCCCCCGTGTCCCCCCTGGTCCTCGCAAGCTCTGTCCCCTTTATCCCCCGGGTGTCCGCTCAGGCTCTGTCCCCGGTCCCCTCGGTGTCACCCGTGTCCCCTCAGGCTCTGTCCCCATTATCCCCCGGGTGTCCCCTCAGGCTCTGCCCCCGTTCCCTCCGGTGTCCCCCGTGTCCCCACGGGCTCTGTCCCCGTTCCCTCCGGTGTCCCCCGTGTCCCCGCGGGCTCTGTCCCCGTTATCCCTGGTGTCCCCTCAGGCTCTTTCCCCGGTCCCCCCGGTATCCCCCGTGTCCTCGCAAGCTCTGTCCCCGTTATCCCCGATGTCCCCGCGGCCTCTGTCCCCGTTCCCCCCGGTGTCCCCCAGGCTCTGCGCCGTTATCCCCGGTGTCCCCCGTGTCCCCTCAGGCTCTGTCCCCGTTATCCCCGGTGTCCCCCCCGGCCCTGCAATGCTCTGTCCCCAATGTCCCCCCCCGTGTCCCCGCCAGCACCGGCCCCGTCGGTGCTCTCCCTCCCTCCCTCCTTCCCTCCCTCCCTCCGGTTTCTCCCCCGTTATTGCCCCGCGGGTTCTGTCCCCGCTCCCGTTTGTCCTTTGGACCCCGCTCGTCCTTTGCCCTCCGCTTGTCCCCTCCGTCTCTCAGCGCCGCCGTCCCGCAGGCCCCGGGATCCGCTCTTCGGTGGCTCGGCCTGGGATGAGGAAGAGGAGGAGGAGGAAGGTGACGATGGCCACGGCCCCTTCATGGCGCGGCCTCCCCAGGATTTCGCCTTCAGCTTCGGTTTTAACCCCGCTTGGTCCCGCGGTGCCTTCGAGGAGCTTTTCCGGGACATGAGCGACCTCCTGGGGACCTTCGGGGGGGCTTGGGCCGGACCCCCGCAGCCTCTCGGTGGGGATGGGAAGGGACTGTCCCCAACGCGGGTGGATTTGGACCTCCCGGAACCGCCTGGCCTGACCCCATCCCCCTTTTTGCTCCCCAGACCCCCCCCTGCCCACCCCCGGTGAGGGCGGCGCGGGGCGGGCGCTGCGGGATTCCATGCTGAAGCACCCAGAGAGCCCCGAAACCCCCAGACCCGACCCCAGGGACCCGGCCCGACCCTGGAGACCCTTCCTGAGGGTGGGTGAAGGCTCTATGTCCCCCCCCCTGGGTATGGCTGTCACCCTTTGCCTCCTTGTCACCGGGCTGTGGCTTTGCTTTGCAGCTGGAAGACCCCAGCCCAGCTCCTCCTGCCCTCAAGGAAGATCAAGGTGGGTGCTAGGAGCAAGGGGGGCTGTGGGGTCTCTGCCTTCCCCACACCCCCCCACACACTGCCAGGGCGTTGTCCCCATGCTGCTGTCACCCCTTTCTGTCTCCTCCACAGATCTGGACTCCCAGGTGTCCTCCGTGGGGTTAGGAACCATCTTGAGACCCCAGGAGCCCAAACCCCACTCCTACTTCCAGAGCGTCTCCGTCACCAAAGTGACTCTCCCCGACGGGGTGAGTGTCCCCTCTGGGTCAGCCCCACGGGGGGCTTGGGGACAGTGTCCCCAGTGCCAGGAGCAGAGCCTGGGGTTTTGGGGGGGGGTTTCTGAGGGGTGGGTGCTCTCTGCAGGCAGTGGAGGAGCGCCGGACCGTGCAGGACAGCCATGGGCGCCGGGAGACCACGGTGACACGGCGAAGGGGGGACCAGACCTTCATCACCAGCACCAAGGAGGATGGGCAAGGCAAGGACCACCACGAGGAGGTGCTCAGCGTGGATGAGCGTGAGTGGGGGTGCTGAGGAGGTGCGGGGGAGCAGGGGGGGATCCCCTCTGAGCAGGCTCTCCCTGCTCTCCCAGGCGAGCTGGCGAATTTCACCGGAACGTGGCTGCTGCAAGAGGAGCTCCGGGTTCCCGACCTGAGGGATCCCTCATCCATGTTGGGAAGCTTCTTCCGACGCTGGTTTTCCAGCTGGTAGCTGTGCCCCCTTCCCACCCCACCCCAGCTGAGCAGCCTGTATGTGTCACAGGGGTGGTGGGGTGGAGGGGGGGCTGTGGGCAGCAACCTCCTCTCACCCCCTCTTTTTGTTTGCAGATGGGTCGGATCCTGCTGGGGGCTGGTGCCCAGGCTGGGGGCTGCCTGCCTGCTGGGGTGCTGCAGAGAAACCCCCAGGGGGCCGAGTGTGTGTGTACAGAGCAATAAAATCTATTTATGCTATTTAAAAATCTATTTATTGGGGACCTGTCAGGCTCCTTCAGGCTGGAACCTCCCTGGAGTCACCGAGGCAGCTCCTGGGTTTTGCCCCACGGGTGCAAGTGGCCACCAGGCTCCTCTCTGCTGCTCTCTGCCCACCTCCCTCCCTGCTCCTGGTCTTCCTGGTGCTGTGCCAACACCTCCACCAGGACACTCTCATCCTGGGAGCCTTCCCAGGGGCCTCTTCATTAAAGAATGAGGGATCAGGCAGGGAAAAACGGGGGCTGTCCAGAGGGGAAAGTGCCCATTCCAGTTCACATCAACCAAGGGCTGGGTTCTCCATGGATGCCCGGGGATCCTCCAGAGCTCCTGCTGGGTTTGGCTCTACAAAGGGTGGGGGGGACACACCATCATCAGTGTCCCCAACCCCACACAGGACTCTGGTCCCTGCCGGGCGTCACCCTGTGGTGTGGTGCTGATTGGTTTAAAGTCTGCTTGTTATCACCCACCCCATCCCTGGGGCTCATAAAAATCACACCGGGAAGGAGCCACCAACCCCACTGCCACCTCTGCCTGTTCCAACCACCACCACCATGTCCCTCTTCGAGAAGACCCGGGTGCTTTTCCACGTCCGGAATCCTCTGGCACGGGAATGTTTGGCTGAGCTCTACGCAGTCTTTGTGCTCATCGTGAGTGGGGTGGCACGGGGGGGTGTGGGTGTCAGTGGGGTGGTGGCAGAGCACTGGGGTGTCCCAGGTTCCCCCTCCCTGTCCCTCCGTGGGGGTTTGGGGCTGTGGCAGGCAGCGGGGGAGTTGCCTGTTGGACCCTGTTCCCATGGCACAGGACACCAAGTGCTGCTCTGGCTCTGGTGCAGCGGGGACACGGGCGCTGCCACGGGGCACACGAGGGAACAGTGCAGGGCACTGCGTGGCTCCACGTTTCCCAGCCTGGAACAGGCAAAGGTTGGGGTTCTGGAGCCCCAACGTGGCATCCAGCTGGTGGTGACACCGTAGCTGCACCCTCCCCTGCTATCTCCACAGGGAAGCACTGTGATTAATTAATTGCTGATAATTTTGTTGTCTCGCTGCCAAAAGCTCCAGTGGAACCAGTTGGCTGCCTTGCTCTGCCTCCAGGGCTGGCACCCAAAGCTGGAGCTCAGGGCTGGGAGAGGAAAAGGATGGAACCAGAGCTGGCAGAGGCAGTGGGGGCAGAGCCCCTTTTGGGGATCCAGGCAGAGGGTTGGATGGGGCTGTGGTGAAACAGTGGTGAAACTGGTGAAACAGTGATGGAGCAGAGTTGGGGCAGTGATGGAGCAGTGATGGAGCAGTGGTGAAACTGGTGAAACAGTGATGGAGCAGTGATGGGGCAGCTGTGGGGCAGTGATGGGGCAGTGATGGAGCAGTGGTGAGGCAGTGGTGGAGCAGTGGTGAAACTGGTGAAACAGTGTTGGGGCAGTTGTGGGGCAGTGATGAAAGTGATGGGGCAGTTGTGGGGCAGTGATGGGGCAGTGATGGTATTGTGGTGAAACAGTGATGGGGCAGTGGTGAAACGGTGAAACTGATGGAGCAGTTGTGGGGCAGTGTTGGGGCAGTGATGGGGCAGTTGTGTGGCAGGGATGGAGCAGGGTTGGAGCAGTGGTGAAACAGTGGTGAAAGCAGTGCTGCAGCAGTGCTGTCTCTGTGTCCTTCTCCTCCAGCTTCTCACCCTGAGCGCCGCAGCACAGATGGTCACCAGCTTCGAGCTGAAGGGCAACACCATCACTGCCAACCTGGCGGGCTCCCTGGCTGTCATGGTGGCCATCCACACGGGGGGAGGAGTCTCTGGTGAGGCTGGGGAGTGAGAGGGTCCCAAGTCCTGCTGCCCCCTCCCACCCCCAGCTCCAGATCCCCCGGATTCCTCTCCCAGCCCCTCACCTGCCCCCGTTGCAGGAGCTCACCTGAACCCGGCGTACACCTTCAGCCTCTGCCTGATGGAACAGTTTCCCTGGTGGAAATTCCCCGTCTTTGTGTTTGTGCAGACCTTGGGATCCTTCCTTGCCTCTGGAGCTGTCTACATCCTCTACTATGGTGGGTGGGTGGGTGCTGGGGGGGAGTGGGGAGCCCGGCAGCTGAGTTGGGGTCAGCTTAGGGACAGGGCTT
This sequence comes from Calypte anna, assembly GCF_003957555.1. NCBI lineage: Eukaryota > Metazoa > Chordata > Aves > Apodiformes > Trochilidae > Calypte > Calypte anna. The sequence goes on from NC_044270.1 coordinate 141,360, forward strand.
TAACTTTGTCCCCCCAGATGCCATCTGGAACTACAGCAACGGGACCCTCACCACCTCTGGCCCCCGGGAAACTGCTTCCATCTTTGCCACCTACCCTGCCAGCCACCTCTCCCTCTCCAATGGTTTCGTGGACCAGGTGGGTGCTGGGGTTGGGTTCCCCCCAGGGTGCTGAGCTGCTGCCTGACCCAAGCAATTATTTTATCTTTGGATGCCGAGGAAAAATCAGCCCCTGCTTAGAGACCTCAGATGAAATTTACCAAAATCAGAGGCTTGAGGATTTAAGCAGATTCCAAAGGTTGGTTTCAGGGAAAGGAGACAACAAGGACACCAACTCTAGAAGAAAAAATAAGTTTATAAGAGGAGGGATAAATCAGTCGCTTTGGGGAGAGAGTTGTAGGAAAGGAAAGGGAAAGGGAAAGGGAAAGGGAAGGGAAGGGAAGGGAAGGGAAGGGAAGGGAAGGAAGGAAAGGAAAGGAAAGGAAAGGAAAGGAAAGGAAAGGAAAGGAAAGGAAAGGAAAGGAAAGGAAAGGAAAGGAAAGGAAAGGAAAGGAAAGGAAAGGAAAGGAAAGGAAAGGAAAGGAAAGGAAAGGAAAGGAAAGGAAAGGAAAGGAAAGGAAAGGGAAGGGAAGGGAAGGGAAGGGAAGGGAAGGGAAGGGAAGGAAGGGAAGGGAAGGGAAGGGAAGGGAAGGGAAGGGAAAGGAAAGGAAAGGAAAGGAAAGGAAAGGAAAGGGAAAGGGAAGGAAGGGAAGGGAAGGGAAGGGAAGGGAAGGGAAGGGAAGGGAAGGGAAGGGAAGGGAAGGGAAGGAAAGGAAAGGAAAGGAAAGGAAAGGAAAGGAAAGGAAAGGAAAGGAAAGGAAAAAGGAGAGGAGAGGAAAGGAAAGGAAAAAGGAAAGAGGAAAGGAAAAAGGAAAGGAATTAAGTTTTGTTCCTTCTTGCCTGCTGTTCTCTGCTTTTTTTTTTCCTGCTGGTGCTGAAGCTGAAGCTGAAATGATGAGAGAAGAAGAAGGGGGGGGGGGGGTGGGAGAAGAGAGAGCCAGAGCCTTCTCCTTTTGTCTTTGGGTTTTTATACAGCAAAAAGGGTTCTGTCCTCTCATAAATTACCAGGCAAAGATTTGCCATCCTTAGAACTTCTCTTTTAATTATTGCAATCCTTCAGCCCTTGTTACCTTGCAAAATTGATTGTCTTGACACCATCCCAGGAGCCTTTCTGATCAGCATCCTTATCTTTAGGTGCCTGCCAGGCATGATACAAACCAGAAGCTGGTGAAGTTTGGGGGAAAGAAAAAAAATCTGTTACCGAGAAGATGTTTGACATATTTTTAAAAGAAAAAACCACAGATTTAAGAGGCATATTTCCAAGTGTTCACATCCTGCAGGTGATGGGCACGGCGATGCTGATCACGGGGGTCCTGGCCCTCCTGGATGCCCGGAACAAAAGGGTGATCATGGGTCTGGAGCCTCAGGCCGTGGCCCTTTTGGTCTTGTCCATCGGGCTCTCCATGGGCTTCAACTGCGGCTGCCCCATGAACCCTGCCCGGGATTTTGGGCCCCGGCTCTTCACCTACGTGGCAGGTTGGGGTCCAGAGGTGTTCAGGTGAGTCAAGGGAAGGGTGGGGGAGGTGATAGGAGCAGGGGTGACCCCCCAACCCCCTTTTTTCTGCGTCTCCAGGAGGGGCAATGGGTGGTGGTGGGTGCCGGTGGTGGCTCCGCTGCCGGGGGCAGCCCTGGGCACCTTTCTCTACCACCTCTTCGTGGCTTTCCATCACCCCATGGACTGGGAGGACCCCCTGGCCCTGCAGAACTCTCCGGACTCCAAGACACCCCTGGAGAAGGAAGATCCCAGGGAGATACAGCTCCAGAAGCAGTGATGCCAGGGACACCCCCCCGTCCTCCTCCCCTACCTGGCAGTCCTTGCTGCATCATTAAAAAAGCCCTGAGGCTCTGAGCTGTCTCTGTGTCTGGACACGGGGGGACACGAGTGGTCTGCAGACCCCCGGGGGGGCTGAGCTGTGTGCGTCCCCCCCATCCCCGGGGGACCCATGTGCTGCCAGAGGATGGGGAACAGGCGGCTCCCTTGGGTGCCCCCGATGCTTCCCCTGCGACCACCGAGGATGTCCCCATGGTCCCGGGATCCACCGAGGATGTCCCGGGACACCCCCGTGACCACAGAGGATGCCTGGAGACAGCCCCCCGGTCCGTCCTCCCCCCACCGGGGCAGCCCCCCTTCTCCCGGGATCCACCAAGGGTGCCCCGGGGACACCCCCCCGCACACCTGCGACCACCGAGGATGCCCGGGGGACACCCCCTCGACCCCCGGGGCAGCCCCCCTTGTCCTGGGATCCACTGAGGATGCCCCGGGGACACCCCCGCGAACACCAAGGCTGCCCCCTGGTCCCGGGATCCACCGAAGCTGCCCCGGGGACACCCCCCCAGAACACCGAGGATGCCCCGGGGTAACCCCTCCACACCCCCTCGACCACCGAGGATGCCCCCCTGCTCCTAGGATCCACCGAGGATGCCCCGGGGACATCCCCCGACCACCGAGGATGCCCCCTGGTCCCGGGATCCACCGAAGCTGCCCCGGGGTAACCCCTCCACACCTCCGCGACCACCGAGGGTGCCCCCATGGTCCCGGGATCCACCAAGGCTGCCCCGGGGTGACCCCTCCTCACCCTCCCGACCCCCGGGGCAGCCCCTCTGGTCCCGGGATCCACCGAGGATGCCCCGGGGACACCCCCCCGACCACCGAGGATGCCCCGGGGTAACCCCCCCTCACCCTCCCGACCCCCCGGGGCAGCCCCCCTGTTCCCGGGATCTACCGAGGCTGCCCGCGGTACTCCCGGGGTCCCTCCCTTCCCCGTCTCCCGGTGCCCCCCGGGGGTAGCTCTGGGTCTCTCCCCTCCGCCGCCGCCCCCCGCCCCATCACTTCCGCCGCCGGTCGGCAGCGCCGCGGCCATGGGGCGTTGAGACGGCGGCAGCGGCCCCGGCCCCGGCAGCGGCCCCGGCCCCGGTCCGGGCCGCCCCGCTCCCCATGGGTTTCGGGGCTTGGGGCCATGGAGCGGTGCGCGGCTCGGAGGGCCCCAGGTGAGCGGCTCGGGGTCCCGGTAGGCCCGGGTAGGCCCCGCTGGGCCCCGGGGCGGCCGTTGCCGCGGCAACGCGGCGGGGCGGGGCGGGAGGGCCCGGGCCGGGCCGGGACACCGGGCAGAGCGGGATGGGATGGAGCCGCCGGGAAGGTCCGAGGCCCCGCAGCCATGACGGTGCCTCGGGAGATGCCCGAGAAGTGGCCGAGGGTCCCAGAACCCGGGCGGGCGGGTGGGTGCGGGGAGGGCGGGCGGGAGCGGGGGGGAGCGGGGGGTGCGGAGAAAGAAGTCGGGGGGGGGGGGAGAAGCAGGGGGTTTGGGGGTGCAGATCTTCAGGACTGGGGATCTGGGAGGGCAGAGAAGTAAGGATGGGGGGGGGCAGGATCTGGGGGTGAAGGATTTGAGGATGCGGGATTTGGGGTGCAAGATTTGGGGGTGGGGCATCTGAGGATGCAGGGTTTGGAGGTGCAGGATTTGGGGGTCTCGGGGGTGCAGGATCTGAGGATGGAGGATTTGGGAATGCAGGATTTGAGGATGCAGAATTTGGGGATGCAGGATTTGGGGGTGCAGGATTTGGGGGTGCAGGATTTCAGGATGCGGGATTTGGGGTGCAAGATTTGGGGGTGGGGCATCTGAGGATGCAGGATTTGGGGATGCAGGATTTGGGGGTCTCAGGGGTGCAGGATCTGAGGATGGAGGATTTGGGAATGCAGGATTTGAGGATGCAGAATTTAGGGATGCAGGATTTGGGGGTGCAGGATCTGGGTGCCTCGGGGGTGCAGGATTTGGGGATGCAGGATCTGGGGGTGCAAGATCTGGGGGTCTTGGGGTGCAGGATTTGAGGATGCAGGATCTGAGGATGTAGGATTTGGGGGTGCAGGATCTGGGTGCCTTGGGGTGCAGGATTTGGGGATGTAGGATCTGGGATTGCAGGATTTGGGGATGCAGGATCTGGGATTGCAGGATTTGGGGATGCAGGATCTGGGGGTGCAGGATTTTGGGGTCTCAGGGGTCTAGGGATGGAGGTCCTGGCTTGGGGGAGTTGCGGGGGGAGGACAGATGGGGGTTCCCCTCTTCACCCGGAGGTTTGGGGCTCCCGGGTTTGTCTGGGTTTTGGTGTGGTTTTTCTTTTGGGGGGGGGAGCAGGTTTGGCAGGTGTGGGGTGCAGGGGGGAGGTGTGGGGGTTCGGAGGGGAGGTGTGGGGGTGCAGGGGGGGTTTTTGGGGTGCAGGGGGTGAGCTGCTGGGGGGCTGTGTTGCAGAGGAGGAGAGGAGGGTGCGAGCCAACGCGCGGGAGTACAACGAGAAGTTCCAGTACGCGGTGAGTGGGGTGGCCAAGCCCCCCAGCTCGGGCAAGGTGTTTGTTTTGGGTTTTTTTTTTTTGGGGGGGGGGGTGTTTGGCATCACCCCCCTGGGTCGGTGGAGGAGGAAGAGGGGGGGGGCGGTGGCTAAAAATAGCTGTTTGTCCCTGAGAAAATTGTGCTGACGAGTCAGGAACGTCAACGGAGCTCTGGGGCTGGGGCCAGGGGGGGCTGTTTGGAGGGAATGCTTCCCTGGAAGGGGATGCAGCCCTCCCCCCATCCTGTCCTAGGGGTCTAAATCCCCCCCCAACTTTTCCTGCACCCCTTCTTGGTGCCCTGATGTGGTTCTGAGTCTGGTTAATTAACGAGCTTCCGGAGCAGCTGGGGGAAGGGCACTGCTCACCTTGGCTCCCCCCCCCCCCATCCCAATGCTCCAGGTTATTTCTGGATGCTTCAGACTTGGGCTTGCTGCAGGGGGTGGATTTTGGGGGCTTGGGGGGGTGACCTTTGGGGGGAGGTTGGGTGCTGCCACCCAGATGCTGCAGCTGGAGGAGGTTTTTCCCTGGAATTGGTTTCTCCAGGAAGCTGCCACAGCCCTTGGGACAGGGACAGGAGCTGAGGGGGGGTGTCCAAGCTGTCACCCCCAGCTCCCAAATTAGGGGCACGCTGAGCTGCATCCCTAGAGTGATGCTGAGGGGGCAGCAGGGCTTTGGTGAGTGGTGAACCCCTCTTCTCACCCTCTCCATCCCCAGAACAACTGCATCAAGACCTCCAAGTACAACATCCTCACCTTCCTGCCTGTCAACCTCTTCGAGCAGTTCCAGGAAGTGGCCAACACCTATTTCCTCTTCCTCCTCATCCTGCAGGTGAGTGCTGGGGTGACTGAGGAGGCAGATGAGACCCCCCCAAACACACACACTCTCCTTCCCTGGCTGAGCAGCTGGGGGGGTGCCCAGGGCCTTGCGGAGTGGTGGGTTTGGCACCTCTGAACAGGGGTAGCGTGGACCTGCTCCCCTGTAACTCCTGCTCCCTGTCCCCCAGCTCATCCCCCAGATCTCTTCCCTCTCCTGGTTCACCACCATCGTGCCTTTGGTTCTTGTCTTAACCATCACAGCTGTCAAAGATGCCACCGACGACTATGTGAGTGGGTCCCTCCATGTCCCCCTGCCCAGACTGCCTGCTGCCTGGCTCTGGGGACCTGGGAGGCTGTGGTGTTTGAAGGGGGGGGATGCAGAACCCCAGCCCTGGAAGGGCTGAGAGGAGACCTTGTGGCTCTCTGCAACCCCCTGAGAGGAGGTTGAAGCCAGGGGGGGGTCAAGCTCTGCTCCCAAGGAACAAGGGATGGGACAAAAGGAATGCCAGGGGAGGGTGAGGTTGGAGCTGGGGAACAGTTTCTCCCTGGAAAGGGTTCTCAGGGTTCTCTCCCAGAGGTGGAGTCCCCATCATCCCTGGAGGGGTTTCAGAGCCCTGGAGATGTAGTGCTGAGGGACGTGGGGCAGTGGTGGCTTTGGCAGTGCTGGGGACACAGTTGGACTTGGTCATCTGCAAGGTCTTTTCCGACCAAAGGAAAAAGTTGGAAAGAAAGGGTTCTGTGATTTTCTGAGTCTCAGCTGTCCCCCTTCCCCTCTGCCCCCCCAGTTCCGCCATAAAAGCGACAACCAAGTGAACAACCGTCAGTCTCAGGTGCTGATTGGTGGAGTGTGAGTGTCATGGGGACATGGGCAGCTGGGAGGGGGTCCTGGGGGGGGGTCCTGGGGGGCAGAGGGCAGAACAGGGTGGGGCAGGGCAATGCTTTTTGCTCCCACCTCACTCCCTTCTGCTGCCCCTCTGCAGGCTCCGGCAGGAGCAGTGGATGAACGTCCGGGTTGGAGACATCATCAAGTTGGAGAACAACCAGTTTGTGGCGGTGAGTCTGGCCCTGGGACCAGTACAGTGCCAGCTGGGACAGGGCTGCACGGGGAGGAAGGTGGTGCTGACCCCCTCAACTCTGCTTTTGTGCTCCTCTGTCACCTCCCAGGGGGGGGAAACATCACGGATTTTCCAGCCTGGGAATTGTATTTGAGCTCTTGGGGATTTGGCTGATGTGGGGGCTTCAACCAAGTGTGTTGGTTCAACCAAAAGGGCCCTGCTAAGGACATAAAATTCCAGAGTTGGCCCCTGGTGTTGAAGTGCCAGGAAGGTCCATGGAATCCTTCCCATCTCTCCTGACAGGCTGACCTCCTCCTCCTCTCCAGCAGTGAGCCCCATGGTTTGTGCTACATCGAGACAGCAGAGCTGGATGGGTAAGTGCTCACCTTGGCCACCCCTATCCCAGGGTGGGTGCTGGGGTTGGCCTGGGTGCCAGGGCGTTGGGTGCTGGGGTTGGCAAGAGAGGGAAGTGTGAAATGGGCTGTGGGCAGGGGCTGTGGGGACCTGAAACCTGGCACGGTGCCTCCTCACCTGCAGAGAGACCAACATGAAGGTGCGACAGGCCATCCCTGTCACCTCAGAGCTGGGTGACATCAGCAAGCTGGCTCTGTTTGATGGTGAGTCTCCACCAGCACCTCCCGGGTTTCCTCCTCCATCACCCGGCGTGGGGCAGAAGACGAAATCACAGAATAATTCGGGTTGGAAGGGACCTCTCAAGGTCATCCAGTCCAACCCCCCCCCTGCAGTGAGGTGGCTCAGATCAGGTTGCTCAGAGCCTCCTCAAGCCTCAGCTTGAATATCTCCAGGGATGAGGCCTCAACCACCTCCCTGGACAACCTGTGCCATTTTTCCACCACCCTCATGGGTATCTCTCCCCCTGGGCTGTTTGAGTGTCTGGAAGTTCTCTGTGGAACTGGGGATGGGAGCTGGGAGCACCGGGGTGGTGAAGTCATCTTACAACCAAGATATTCCCCTAGGGGAGGTGATCTGTGAACCCCCCAACAACAAGCTGGACAAGTTTGGTGGGACCTTGTACTGGAAGGACAATAAATACCCCCTGAGCAACCAGAACATGCTGCTGAGGGGCTGCGTCCTGCGCAACACCGAGTGGTGCTTCGGCCTCGTTGTCTTTGCAGGTGGGCTCAGGGGGGGTTGTGGGGGCTGCAGCCACCCCAGGGTGCTGGGAAGGGAGGTTCTGCTGACCCCCTGCCCCCTGCCCAGGTCCTGACACGAAACTGATGCAGAACAGTGGCCGGACCAAGTTCAAGAGGACGAGCATTGATCGGTTGATGAACACACTGGTGCTCTGGGTAGGCAAAAAGCAGATCCTGGAGATTCCCAGCTCTGTCCTTCTTGAGGTTTCTGATGTCCCCCATCCTATCCCTAGATCTTCGGGTTCCTGGTGTGCATGGGGGTGATTCTGGCCATTGGCAATGCCATCTGGGAGCACGAGGTGGGAGTCTGCTTCCAGATCTACCTGCCCTGGGACGAGGGGGTGCACAGTGCCTTCTTCTCCGGCTTCCTCTCCTTCTGGTCCTACATCATCATCCTCAACACTGTGGTGCCCATCTCTCTCTACGTGAGGTAAGGCAGGGGCCAAGGGGCTGGGTTGGGAGAGGGGTGCAAGGGAATTCTGGGTGTCCTCTGGGGAGGGGAGTCGGGGATGGAGACCCGTGGGCAGAGCTGTGTGCGTGGGGTGGGTGTGGGCTGCTCTCCTGGTGACGGGCCACGTCTGCCCTTGGGGATACCCCATGACCTGAGACCCCACAGGTCCCTCGGGGCCCCCCCTGGCTGTGTCTGTCTGGCTGCTTGTCTCTCCCTGCCCTGGCTGCACGCTGGTTATTTTGCTCTGCCCTCCTGCAGCTCCCAGGCTCCTGCACTGTCCCCTTCTCTCTCTCTTTTAATTTCTCTCTCTTTTCGTTCCCCAGCATGGGTTCTGTCACCCTTAGCCCCGAGGTAAGAACGTGTCACCCCCACCCCTCCCACTAGCTCATGGCTGTCTGCCCCGGGGGGCCGGGGAGGGGGTTCGGGGTGCAGAGATGTGTGAGATGCCTAGGGAGCCCCTGGAGGTGCCCCCTTGGTGCCAGACCCCGTGGCCTCAGCCCTGGACAGGAGCGGGGAAAAGGCGCGGGAGCCGGTGAGCAGCGTAGGGGACGGGGATGCCAGGGTGTCCCCAGCACTTGGGGGTCTGGGGTGGGCTTCTGTCCCTGGTTCAGCAGAGCAGAGTGGTGACACTCAGCTGTCCCCTTGCCCACAGCGTGGAGGTGATTCGTTTGGGGCACAGCTACTTCATCAACTGGGACAAGAAGATGTACTGTGCCAAGCGCCGGACGCCCGCCGAAGCCCGGACCACCACCCTCAACGAGGAGCTGGGGCAGGTGGAGTACATCTTCTCTGACAAGACTGGCACCCTCACCCAGAACATCATGGTCTTCAGCAAGTGCTCTGTCAACGGGCACAGCTATGGTGAGCGTGGGGCACACCAGGGCTGGGCTGTGTCTCTCCGTGGGGTGTGGGTGCACCAGGTCCCATTTTGCGGGTATTGAGGCACCTGGGAGATGTGGGGGCTCAGCCCCATAATCCCCCTGGGGGTGGGTGCTGGTGGGGCAGCAGCTTTGGGTCCTTGTCCTGGGTGAGAGAGTTGGGGGTGTTCAGCCTGGAGGAGAGGAGGCTGCAATGGGGAGACCTTAGAGCACCTTCCAGTGCCTGAAGGGGCTCCAGGAAAGTTGGGGAGGGACTTGGGACAAGGGGCTGGAGGGATGGGATGAGGAGGAATGGCTTTGAACTGGAAGAGGGGAGATGGAGAAGAGATGGGAAGGAGAAATTCTTTGGGGTGAGGGTGCTGAGCCCCAGGTTGTCCCCAGAAGCTGTGGCTGCCCCATCCCTGGAATTGTTGGAGGTTTGGATGGGGTTTGGAGCCCCCTGGGATTGGGGGAGGTGTCCCTGCCCATACAGGGGGTGGGGCTGGATCAGCTTTAAGGTCTGTTTCACCCCAGTCCAATCTGGCATCCATTCTATGATTAACTCTCTGCCCCTGTTCACAGGTGACATGCAGGACGTGCTGGGTCACAAGGTGGAGCTGGGAGAGGTAAGGATGCCACCAGTGCCTGACCAGTGCCACATGCCACAGGGGGGTGACCTCATCTCTGTCCCTGCCAGAGACCAGAACCTGTTGACTTCTCCTTCAACCCACTGGCGGATCCAGGGTTCCAGTTCTGGGACCCCAGCCTGCTGGAAGCTGTCAAACTGGGAGACCCCCACGTGCACGAATTCTTCCGCCTGCTCTCGCTCTGCCACACCGTCATGTCCGAGGAGAAGAGCGAAGGTGGGTGCAGGGAGGGCCAGGACCTTCTCCCCACCAGGTTTGGGGTGCAGAGCTGGCTCTGACACCTGCAATGTCACCAGGGGAGCTCTATTACAAGGCTCAGTCCCCCGATGAGGGAGCGCTGGTCACGGCCGCCAGAAACTTCGGCTTCGTCTTCCGGTCCCGCACACCCAAGACCATCACGGTGCAGGAGCTGGGTCAGGCCATCACCTACCAGCTGCTGGCCATCCTGGACTTCAACAACATCCGCAAACGAATGTCTGTCATCGGTGAGGGCCTGGGCAACGCAGAGGCTGGAGGGGCTGCAGTGGGGTTAGGGGGGTGGTGGTGGGGCTGGGGGCTTAATATGGTGGGGCTGGGGCTGGCCCCGTGCTGTGGCTGTGAAGGTGGTGGTGGTGGTGGTGGGGCTGGGGTTGACCCTGTGGTGTGGCTGTGAAGGTGGTGGTGCTGGGGTTGGCCCCGTGCCATGGCTGTGAAGGTGTTGGTAGCGGTGGTGATGGTGTTGGTGGTGGTGGGGCTGGGGTTGGCCCCGTGCCGTGGCTGTGAAGGTGTTGGTGGTGGTGGTGATGGTGTTGGTGGTGGTGGGGCTGGGGTTGGCCCCGTGCCGTGGCTGTGAAGGTGTTGGTGGTGCTGGTGCTGGTGTTGGTGGTGGGGGGGCTGGGGTTTGAGGTGTTGGTAGGAGGTGTCCCCTGGAGCCAGGCAATTTGTCCTCTGCTCCCCACAGTCCGCAACCCCCAGGGCAAGATCCGACTGTACTGCAAAGGTGCTGACACCATCCTGCTGGAGCGCCTGCACCCCCTCAACCAGGACCTGACCAACATCACCACCGACCACCTCAACGTGAGCGGGGGGGTTGCGGGCAGAGTTGGGAAAGGAAAATGGGGGGGAAAGGGGGTTGTGCCCTCTCCTGGAAGGCAGTCGGGGTCTGAGGTCGCCATGGGGGGGGGTCTGCCCATGAACCCCCTTGCAGGAGTACGCTGGTGAGGGGCTGAGGACACTGGTGTTGGCCTACAAAGACCTGGAGGAGTGTTACTACCAGGAGTGGGCTGAGAGGCTGCAGCGAGCCAGTGGTGCCCCCGAGGCCCGTGAGGATCGGCTGGCTCGGCTCTACGACGAGGTGGAGCATGACATGATGGTACATGGTCTGGGAGGAGGGGGGTAAAAAAGAGGCAGGGGTATCTCCTGGTGACCTGACCCCCCTCTTTGGGTGCCCTAGCTGCTGGGAGCCACAGCCATCGAGGACAAACTGCAGCAGGGGGTCCCTGAAACCATCGCCATCCTGACGCTGGCCAACATCAAGATCTGGGTGCTGACGGGGGACAAACAAGGTGAGGCAATTTTTTTTTTTTGAGGAGGGGTAGCCTGGAGACGAGGACATTTCTGGGCTGAATCTGGGAGGTGGTGGGACAGGTGTTTCCCCCTGAGTTGGGGAGCTCAATCCCTGCTTTCCCCTCCTCAGAAACAGCCGTGAACATCGGCTACTCCTGCAAGATGCTGACAGATGACATGACGGAGGTGTTTGTGGTGACGGGCCACACCGTGCTGGAGGTGCGAGAGGAGCTCAGGTGAGGGGCACGAGGGACACCTGGGGGCACAATGCATGTAGGGGGGATACCAAGCACAGATACTCGAGCACAGATCCTGTGAGGAGAGGCTGAGGGAGCTGGGGGTGTTGAGGCTGGAGAAGAGGAGGCTCAGGGGAGACCTCATCACTCTCTCCAACTCCCTGAAAGGAGGTTGGAGCCAGGGGGGGGTTGGGCTCTTTTCCCAGGCAACTCTCAGCAAGACAAGAGGGCAGGGTCTCAAGTTGTGCCAGGGGAGGTTTAGGTTGGAGATGAGAAAGAATTTCTTTCTGGAGAGGGTGATCAGGCATTGGAATGGGCTGCCCAGGGAAGGAGTGGATTCTCCGTGTCTGGAGAGATTTCAAAAGAGCCTGGATGTGGCACTGAGTGGGCTGGGAACCACGGGGGGAGTGGATCAAGGGTTGGAGCTGATGATCTCTGAGGTCCCTTCCAACCCAGCCCATTCTATGATTTCGGGTCCTCTGACCCCAATCTTTCTCCTCAGGAAAGCCCGGGAGAAGATGATGGATGGGTCACGCTCCATGGGCAACGGCTTCTCCTACCAGGAGAAACTCTCCTCCTCCAAGCTCACCTCCGTGCTGGAAGCCATCGCTGGTGAATATGCCCTGGTCATCAACGGGCACAGCCTGGTAGGGACCTGGGAGCTCTGGGCTGGAGAGGACACCCTGCCCAGCTGTGGGGCCGTTCCCCCCACTGTCCCCCGGCTCTCCTCGCAGGCCCACGCCCTGGAGGCTGACATGGAGGTGGAGTTCCTGGAGACAGCGTGTGCCTGCAAGGCTGTCATCTGCTGCCGTGTCACACCCTTGCAGAAAGCCCAGGTGGTGGAGCTGGTGAAGAAGTACAAGAAAGCTGTCACCCTGGCCATCGGGGATGGGGCCAACGATGTCAGCATGATCAAGAGTGAGTCCTGGGAGTGACAGGTCCCCTCTTGCAGCCTCTGTCCTCACTCTGTGCCCTGGGAGAGTGCCGTCCCACCAGGAGGAGGACCCCACCCCTGGTCCCTTGTGGTGCTGGCAGAGCCCTCTTCAGTCCATGTGTCTCTTCCCTCCCCAGCTGCCCACATTGGGGTGGGCATCAGCGGGCAGGAGGGCATCCAGGCAGTGCTGGCCTCCGACTACTCCTTTTCCCAGTTCAAGTTCCTGCAGCGCCTGCTCCTGGTGCACGGGCGCTGGTCCTACCTACGCATGTGCAAGTTCCTCTGCTACTTCTTCTACAAGAACTTTGCCTTCACCATGGTCCACTTCTGGTTTGGCTTCTTCTGTGGCTTCTCGGCACAGGTGAGTCGCTCCTGATGGGCACTGATCTTGGGGACAGTTTGCCTGTAGGACCCCCCCCTCCCCTTCTCAGGAGCACACCCCAGTCCCCTGGGCTCTCTGTGGGGCCTGGGATCCCTGTGGAGTGTGGTGGCTCCCTCTGGTCAGGGCTGCAGCACCCACACCGTTCAGGGTGAGCACCAGAGGGTGCTGGTGGCAGCTCTCCTGTTCCCGGGGGGCTGTGGCACAGGGGCTGCCTGGGCCACAGAGTTGGGGGGTCTCCCCACTCCCCCCTCCCTGAATGCTCCGTTCCACAGACGGTGTATGATCAGTATTTCATCACGCTCTACAACATTGTCTACACCTCCCTGCCTGTGCTGGCCATGGGTGTCTTTGACCAGGTATGATGGGTGGTGGGGAGGGGTGTCTGGCTACTCCAGTCCCAGTGAAGGGGCTGCTTCTACCCGGAGCTGGAAGGAGGTGCCCAGAGTGTCCCTTGTCCCCAGGATGTTCCGGAGCAGCGGAGCATGGAATACCCCAAGCTCTATGAGCCCGGGCAGCTCAACCTTCTCTTCAACAAGAGGGAGTTCTTTATCTGCATTGCTCAGGGCATCTACACCTCTGTCCTCATGTTCTTCATCCCCTACGGTGTCTTCGCTGATGCCACCCGTGATGATGGTGCCCAGCTGGCTGACTACCAGTCCTTTGCTGTCACTGTTGCCACCTCCCTCGTGATTGTCGTCAGCGTGCAGGTAGGGACACAGCTGCTCAGCCCCAGCCCCTCCAGCACCAAGGTTGGTGAAGGTTTGAGTCCCTGCAGCCACGCTCGAAGCATCTTGGCTGCCCCTGAGCCCTTGTGGGCTCCCTCTCTCCCCCAGATCGGGCTGGATACTGGTTTCTGGACAGCCATCAACCACTTCTTCATCTGGGGCAGCCTGGCCGCCTACTTCGCCATCCTCTTCACCATGCACAGTGATGGCCTCTTCCAGATGTTCCCCAACCAGTTCCGCTTTGTGGGTGAGTCCTGGGGGGTGCTCAGCAGTGTCCCCCACTCCCCCAAGGTGCTGCCCTGGCTGGACTCCTGCTTCCCTCCCCCCAGGTAATGCACAGAACACACTGGCCCAGCCCACTGTCTGGCTGACCATCACCCTCACCACCGTGGTCTGCATCATGCCCGTCGTGGCCTTTCGCTTCCTCAAGCTGGACCTAAAACCAGAACTTTCTGACACGGTAAGAACCTGTGGCTGTGGAAAAAAGGGGCAGGGGCTCCTGTCCCCCCGGGGGCGAGTGGCTCTGACCCTGTCCCCTGTCCCCAGGTGCGCTACACTCAGCTGGTACGGAAGAAGCAGAAGACTCAGCACCGGTGCATGCGGCGCGTGGGGCGCGTGGGCTCGCACCGCTCCGGCTACGCCTTCTCCCACCAGGAGGGTTTTGGGGAGCTGATCATGTCGGGCAAAAACATGAGGCTCAGCTCCCTGGCACTTTCCAGCTTTGCCCCTCGGCCCAGCACCAGCTGGATCGAGACCCTCCGCAAGAAGAAGGGCAGCGAGGGCAGCGCCGCCAGCAGCCCCAGCGCCGTGCCTGACAAAACCCTCAAGGTGTGAGGCTGGGATGGGGGGGCGAGGGGGGTGTATCCCCTCCCGTGCAGCCGAGGAACCCCCGCTTCTTTTGCTGTGGCCTCAGGAGGATATGGGGGAGCCTCAGGAGGATATGGGGGAGCCAAGCCCCTCCTGGGTGGGGGTCCCACGGAGGGAGCAGTGGCCACGTGTGGCCCGGGTGCTGAGGTTTGGAGGAGGCTGGACTGTGGTGTTGTAAGAAAACAAAAAAAACCCAAACCAAACCAAAATACTCATCCCCAGGATGGGCAGAGGGCCAAGTGGCCAGGACGTTGTCCCCAGCAGCCCCTCAGGTTGCTCCTCTGTCAGTATTCACCTTGCCGAAGCAAATCCCCCATCCCACGCGAATGTATCATGCCAGAGCCACCGCTGGGGGCAAGGTAGAGGGGGGTTTGGGGACAGCACCCTGCCCCTTTTCCTGCCCCTCACCCACGTGTCTTCTTTTTTATATATAAAAAAAAAAAGAAAAAAAAAAACAACAAACCAAGCAAACGAAACCACACACACACACAAAAGAAAAAAAAAAAAAAAGGAAGGAAAAAAAAAAAATACCCAAACCCTCCGAGTTTACAGTGAGTTGTTTCGAGGGAGCGTGGGGGTGTAAGGGATGTCACACCCCCGGGAAAAGGGGGGCACCGGGTGGGAATGAGGAAGCGATCCCGGCCCCCCCGGGGCTTGCACAACCCTCACCCTCCGCTTCCTCCTCCTCCTCACCCACCCCCGCCACTGGGGGGGGGGGGGGGCACGGAGCCATCACCCCCCACCCCCCTAGCATGGAGGTTGATCCCGGGAGCGGTTTTGATACCAAAGAGGAAACTGTTGGGGACAGGCTTTGTCTTGAGCCGGAGTTTATTTTTGAAGGTGTTTAAGGGTTATTTCTATTTTTTTGGAGGTATTTAGGAGTTATTTTGTGTCGGGGGGAGGAAGGGAGGGAGGGGGCGATGCCGTGGGGGGGGGGGGGGCGGTGTGTGTGTGTGTGTGTCTAATTTATTACGCGTTTCTATATTGTGGAATTGTATCATTTGATGGGTCCATAGACACCGAATCAGCCAAACGCAGCTTTTTTATATATATATATATCTATAAAAAACAATATTCCCAGCAGCTTCTGCCGTCTCCTCTGTTCGGGAGGGGGGGGGCGGTGACAGGTCCCCCCCCACCTTCCCCACATGGCCCCGCCCCCCCGGGCGCACGTGCTGCCGCCCCTGGACCGCCCCCCCCCCCTTTACCCACCCCCTTCCCGTTCCCCCCCGTCCCGGTTTCACAACCCCGGGCACCGGCAGCGCTGCGGGCCGCCCCGCCGATGTTTTCCTGCCCGGGGCCGCTGCTCCCTGCCGCCTTCTTCCTCCTCCTCCTCCTCTTCGCCACCGCCTTTCGCCTTCCCCGTTGCGGCCCCACCGGTGGGTTCGACCGGGACCGGGGGGGGGACGGGACCGGGGAGGGCATGGGGGATGGATTTAGAGGGGGGGGAAAGGGACACGGAGACCCCAGGGACACGGGCTGCCCCAGGGGGCGGAGGAGCCTGTTGGGGATCTGGGGTGTCCCGGGGGAGATCCCGGGCCCCGGGAGATCCCGGGCAAGGGGTGGGGGGGAGACCGGGGCACGGCGGGCAGGAATGGAGCCTGGGTGGTGGGTGGGTGGTAGGTGGGTGCTGGGTGCTGCTGGGTGCTGCTGGGTGCTGCTGGGTGCTGGGCGCGTTCCCGGCAGCAGGAGTCGACGGGAACGGACAGCTCGGCCCTGGCTGGTGACCTTTGCATCTGCCCCGGGCCGCCTCCCTGGCCCCAGCCCAGTCCTGGCCGGGTGCCGCCTCCAACCCGGCCGCTTAACCCCACCGGCACCGGGCACCGGACCCCCGAGACCTCCCCAGAATCTTCCCGCACCCCCTGGAACTCTCCCGCAGCCCACTTCCCATCTCCCTCTTCCTACCCCCTCTGCCCGGCCCCACCGCCAGACCCTCCCTGGACGGGGCTGTGGTGGCTGTCCCGGGGACAGTCCGTGTGCTGGGGGGGGTGTCCGTATTTTGGAGGGGTCCGTGTGTGGGGGGGGCTCAGCAGGTTACGGCTCAGACACTGCGCTGCAGATATTGCCACCCAGCTGCCCTTTGGGGAGCAGACTGGGGGGGGACAGGGGACGGGGGACACTTTCCTCCTCTGGGGACATCCCCAGGGGCTCTGGGGACATCCCCAGGGTCTTATCTCTTGTTGCCTTAAACCCCCCCCCCCCAGAGCTCTCACGAGACGTGGTGCTGGGACGCCCGGGAGCCAACATCACACTGACCTGCAGAGACAAGGGACCCCCCAACGTCACCGTGTCCTGGCGGGTGGAGGAGCGGGGGGCAGCAGTGGGGGGGGGCCGGCAGCTGGCAGAGGGGGGCAACACTCTGCTCCTCCAGGGGCTGCGCTATGAGGACTCGGGGCGCTACAGCTGCTCCCTGGGGGGCCGCCCCCTGCGCTCCCTTCGGCTGCAGGTGGAAGGTGGGTGAGGAGGAGGTTTCCTTCCCAGAGTCTCCCAGTCCCTCCTCCCCCGTTCCCTCCAGCCTTTCCCTGCCTTGCAGAGCCCCCCGAGGCTCCCCGGGTCTCCTGCTACCGCCGGAGCCTCGACAAAGACCTCATCTGCGAGTGGCCGCTGCGGGCGAAACCATCCCCGGGCACACGAGCGACGCTCTGGGTGAGGCGGAGGTGAGCGTGGTCCTGGCACCCTGCAGCAGGGGACACGGGAGACATTGCTGTCCCTTCCCAACACCCTTTTCCCCAACCCCGGCGGGGAGGCTGCCCCGTTCCTGCTCTGTTCCACAGCCCTCCCAAGCCGTGTGTGTCCCCGCAGGTTTGTGGCCGAGGACCCCGCGGAGCAGCGGTGCCGTTATTTCTCCAAGGCCCAAAAATTCGTTTGCCGGGTGAAGCTGCCTCCTGGCACTGAGGACACCAAACCCCTCCTGGTGTCCACCTGTGTCCGCAACGCCGCCGGGGGCTCGGCTGGCGAGGACAAAATCATCACCCTCAGCAGCGTCTGTGAGTGCTGCTCCCACCTTGTGCTGGGGAGAGGGGGTGGGGGGGTGTCCAGGGTTGACCAAGTGGACCCTGAGCCCCCTTTTCCTGGCAGTGAAGCCCGACCCCCCCCTCAACGTGACAGTGGAGCCGCTGGAAAAGGCGCCGCAGCGGCTGCGGGTCAACTGGTCCTACCCCCCCTCCTGGGACCCCCGCTTCTACTGGCTCCGTTTCCAGGTCCGCTACCGCCCCGAGCCCACCCAGACCTTCACGGAGGTGAGTCCCCCCCCCTTCCCTAGCCCCTGGTCAGGGGGAGCTGACCAAGTGTCCCCCGGCCCCTGGTCAGGCTGTCCTCGAGCCCGTGCTGTCCCCATCACCTCCAGGTGGACCAGGTGACGACGACGTGGCTGGACATCCGTGACGCGTGGCGGGGGACACGGCACGTGGTGCAGGTGCGGGCACAGGAGGAGTTTGGCCATGGCACGTGGAGCGAGTGGAGCCGGGAGGTGGTGGGCACCCCCTGGACAGGTAGGAGGGGGATTCATGGGCCTGGGGCTCAGCCTGGAATTCCCCAGCATCACCCCCTACCCCTCACCTCGCAGACCCCCGGGACTTCACCTCTGAAATGGGACCCTTCAGCTCCCAGGTAGGGCATGGCCTCCCCCCCACCTCGTTGGGTCTTGTGTCCCCATGTAGGATAAGGGGACACTGGGGGAGGGGGGGCTGCCCCGTCCCATTGTGCCCTCCTGGTTTCCCACACAGTTCCCCGTGGATGATGGCACCTATGGGGTCACCCTGCCCCCCGAGCTCTTCAGGGAAGACACTGCTGGTGACCTCGGGGGTGAGGAGGGGTCCCTGGGTGGGCAGCGGGGTGGGTTGGGACCCTCATCTGGGTCCCTCATCCTCCCACCCCCCTCTCTGGTGCAGAGACCGTGGTGGAAGCCACCAGCAGCCCCGTGATGTCCCCCTACGCCTTCCTGGTGGCCGGGGGGAGCCTCCTCCTGGGCATCGCCCTCTGCATCGCCATTGTGGTGAGGTGAGTGCTGGGGGGGGGGGGGGGGGGGGGGGGGGGGTTTCCAGCCCCCCCTGACCTGGATCTCCTCTCCCACAGGTACAGACAGACATGGAGAATGGGTGGGCAGCGAGGGGCCAAGGCAGAGGGTGAGGGGCAGCAGCACGGGCTGGTGCCCCTGGGCCACCCCAGCCCCCCCGCCCTCAGTGACACCCCCCTGCTCTCCCCCCCCGGCCCCCCAACCCTCAGGGCTCTCCATGTCACCAACTTGGACTATTTCTTCTCAGGGCAGTAGCCTGAAGGTGGGGGGCAGGTGCCTGCGGGTCGGGTGCTGGTGAGAGAAGGGGGGTCCCCAGGGTTGGGATGTGGCCCTGGGAGCAGCCCCCCCTTCTTCTCCCCTCACTAAAAGCCCCTCCCAGGACCCGTGGGTGGGAGCAGCCTCTGAGAAGAGGGGGTCAGCAGCTCCCCCAAACAGAGGGGGCCCAGAGATGGGTACTGGGGGGGGTGAGGGGGGGGAGCTCTGGGGCTGTGGCCAAACTGGGGGGGATGCGCCAGAGCGTGGGAGCGGAGCAGGGCTCTGCCCACAGGGATGGGTTTGGGGGTCCCGTGGGGAACAGCCTTGGGGGAGGGTGTGTGCTGACTGGATCAGCTCTCTGCCCTGCCCCTCACCTCCCCCCCCCGGGGGCTTATTCTAAGAGCACACGCTGAGGAACCATGGTGAAATTTTTCCAAAATAAATGCCTTAGATTTGTACTGAAGTGGCTACTTTTTGGGGGGGATGGGTGGCAAGGCATTGCTGCAGCCCCCCCCATCTTCACCTGCAGCCCCCTCTCCCCCCACTCACCTGGGAGTGACTTCAGAGGGGTGGTGGGGTGAGGCTCTGCCCTACCCCCCCAGGTGAGAACATGTACCCCAGACCATGCACCCTGTGGCCCCTAATCCTCCCAGGCCATGCCCCCCCTGGGTCCCCCCCCCCCCAATTCCATCAGCCCACCCCACCCCACGGGGTTGTGTAACACCCCAGGGAGCTGCAGCTGCACCCAGGCAGGAAACCACAGGGCAAGGGCAGGGGGTGCCCCCTGGGGACACCGTGGTCACCCCCCTGAGCTGGCCCCACTCTATAAAAAGCTTGGCAGGATGCAGATGTACTGGGGGGGGGGAATTGTCCCCCCAAAACGAGCATGGCTGCTGTGGGCATGAGGCTGAGTCACCCCATGCAGGTGTCCCTGGGGGGCGAGGGGCCCTATCCTGGAGTTAACTTCAACCCTACCCCCCTCCTATCCCCATCGCAGACCCCACCCCTGCCCCATTGCAGCCCCCCCTCCTCCTTCTAGGACCCCCCCCACCTCCTCTCAGCCAACAGATTTATTTCACTCCTTCCTTACAGGTCCCAGCCCCGCAGCGGGTGGGCTCCGGTACACGGGGGGCAGGGGCTGCCCTGCCGGAGTCCAGCGGCGGGCAGGTGGTCCCTGGGGGTCCCTGGGGTGGTGGTGGGGGGGTCCTCTGCCAGACCCATCCCCCAGCAGGCGGCTCTGAGGCAGGGTTGGGGGGTCGTGGCCCAGTCTGGGAGGGTTTGGGGGGGCATTAGGCAGTGCTAATGCAGCTTGCAGTGGACGGGGTGCAGCAGGGCCATGTGCTCGGCCCCCTTGAAGGGCAACTTCTCGGTGGAGTAGTAGTGGACGACCTCAGGGATGCTGGAGAAGACACCACTGGCCTGGCTGAGCGTGTACTTGTTGTCCTTGGTTTGGGCCACGATGATGTGAACGCAGCCCTGGCTGGTCCTGGGTGGGTGACAGGCGTCAACGGTGCCACCATCCCCCTCCTCACACCCCCCCTCCCCGGTGCCCTCCCGTCCCTGCCTCCACGTCCACCCCTGTTTGTTCCCCTCCTGCTCTGATTGTTTTGGCTCCAGGGGCTCCACTTCCTCAGGAAGGAAACACCACCAGCACTCCCGACAATGCACCAGGGAGGGGGACACACAGCTCCCCCCCCCCTTCCCTCCTCCAGCCCCAAGACACCTGGGGGTCCCCCCCCTATGGGTGGGCGCCATCACCCAGGACCTGGGTGCTGCCGCTCTTTCAGTGCTGCAGCACCTCCCAGGGTGAGCATCCCGCCACAAGGGTTCAGATGCCCACCCACACCCCCCCCTCAAAGGGTTGGGGTCCCCCAGGCCGTGGTGGGTGCCCCCCCACTCACTTGAGGGCGATGGAGTATTTGCCACTGCCGCTCTCGCTGGTGCGCACCAGGTACCCGGCTTCCCGGCACGCCTGCAGCCGGCTCTCCGCCTCTGCACGGGTGATGGCCCCGTGGTACCAGCTACAGGAGGGTGGGACACACACACACTGAGCGTGGCAAAGCCCCAGACCCCCCCCCACCTGCCTTCTGTCCCCCCTCCTCCCCCCGATTCCCACCGCACGTGGCCTCAACTCACGGCTGCTTCTCCAGCGCCAGGGCAGGGTCCACCCGCTCCCCCTCGCAGAGCTCTGAGGGCTTCAGCATCTTGGGGGTCCAACTCTTCTGGCGCAGGTGCTGCCGTGGTGCCTCTTCCTTGGGACGCTCTGAGCCCTCAAACTGGACTGGGGAAGGGGGAGGGAAATGAGATGTGAGCCCCCAAAGTCTCCCCACGTACCGTCACCATCTCCATCCTCTGTCCTGAGCTCCGGTCCCACCCGTGTCCCTATCCCCAGTCTTTGCCCCCAGGCCCATCCGTGTCTCCATCCCTGTCCCCAGTCCCAGCTTTATCCCCAGCCCCATCTGTGACTCCTTGGCCCTGTCTCCATCCATGTCCTCATCCCCATCCGTGTCCTCAGCCCCATGGCCCCGTCTTCATCCATGTCCCAAAAACCCATGGCCCCAGCCACGTCCCCAGCCCCGTGTCTCCATCCCCATCCCTGTCCCTGTCCCCTACCTGACAGTGCTTTGACAATCTGCTCCTTCTTCCACTCCCAGGGCTGCTCATACTCTCCTGCTGGCCTCTCGTCGTTCTCGGGCAAGCGCCCATCCCCAGCCCTCGCCCTGCGCTCCGGGGGTGCCCCGGTCACCCCCTCCCCGGGCTCATAGGGGGTGTCGTAGAGCTGTGGCCCCTTCCCCACCACCTCCTTGCCCCCCGGCCTCTTGGCCGGCTCTGCTTTGCTGCCCCCTTCCCCAGACTCTCCAGGACAATCCAGCAGCAGGATGGCTTTCACCAGGGGGTCCTTGGAGCCCCGACGGCGGATTTCTGTGGGGAAGAAGGGTGGTGGGTCAGGGAGGGGAGTGGGGAGGGCTGCATGTCCCCTGGGACCCCCCCACTCCCTCTCAACTCCTGCCCTTGGGGAGGGCTGTAACCCCAGGGACCCCACGCTGGGTATGCCCCGTTGGGAACTTGGAGGAGCCGGCTTGGGAGGAGCCGGGGCAGGAAGGGGCCCATCCCCGTGGCGCCTGGTCTGCTGGCGCGGCCCCGACGGCGCCGTGGGCACCGAAAGGCAATGGTGGGACCAGCTGGGCTGTGGGGCAGCAGGATGTTACACCCTGCGCTGAGGCTTGGCCCCACGGGAGGCTCACCCGGGGGAGGGGGGGGGAAAGGGGCGGCTCACACCCCCCCCCCCCCACTCACACCCGACCCCCTGCTTCACCCCACGGCGCCAGGCTCCACCAAACAGCCCGGGCTGCC
Organism: Calypte anna; assembly: GCF_003957555.1. Classification (NCBI taxonomy): domain Eukaryota; kingdom Metazoa; phylum Chordata; class Aves; order Apodiformes; family Trochilidae; genus Calypte; species Calypte anna. Next base: position 163,069 of record NC_044270.1, read on the forward strand.
CCGCATGGAAAAAACCATCAGCAGCAAATCTTTTATTTCCAGCTTCCGGCCGAGTCAGTTCCTGTTGTTCTGGCCAGCTGGGCGTCCGCCGCGGGGTCTTTGCTCGAAGGGGCACAGCTGCAGGAACCCCTCGGGGAACTCTACACCCCCCCCTCCCCAAAACACACCCCCCCTGGGGATGTGTGGCACCCAGGGCTTTGCGGCGGCCCTGTGACAGCGGGGTTGGCACGGCGAGGGGTGGTGGGAGTGGGCGAGGGGCTGGCGGGCAGGGGGGCAGCGTCCGGCCCCGCGCCCGCTCCTTATCTGGCCCCACGCAGCCGCAGGAAATCGCTTTCCTGTTCCCGGAGCCTCCCGGGCCAGGCGGCTCCGAGGGGCAGCGAGTGCTGCCGGCTGGGAAGCGGTGCCAATCCCCCCCTCCTCCACCACCCTGTCCGAACCTCAGCCTGGCCCAGTCCCGGTCCGGCCCGCTGGGTACCTGTGATCATCTGCTGCGCATCGTAGGGCTCCATGTAGCCGTCGTTCTCCCCCAGGCGCTCGGCCTCCCGCTGCCCTTTGGTGCGTTTGGCGTCGTAGGGGTCAGCGTAGTCCTCCAGGATGATGACCTGAGACGGGGGGGGGGGGGGGGGGAAATAGGAACCGCAGGGTTTGGGGAGTAAAGATGTGCAGGGGTCCCCGGAGATGGCAGATGGAGCCATGCTGCCAGTCTGGCACCTTTGGGGAGGGGGCAGCATCTATCCCTATATTTATCCCTGTACACCTCAGGGCTCCTGGGGGGTATGGGGACCCTTTTGGGTGACACCAACCCCCCCCCCCAACAGGCTCCCAGCCACCCAGGGCCATGTCTGTGCGTGTGTGTTGGGTGAAAGTCCATCCACATCCCACGGGCAATGCTGTACATCAGGCTTTGTCTAACCAGCGGGTCGGGAGGGGTAGGGTGAGATCCAGGGAAGGAAAAGGGGGGCTGGGGGGCAAGAAACACTCCCCCACCCCCATCTCTCAGCAGATGAAGTCAGGATGAAAGGAGCTTTGATGGGGATCTGCAGGCAGCAGAGCCGGGCACGATGAAAGGCTGGGGTTAGCGGGGCTAATGAGCTGGAGCCTGAAGCCATTAAATCCCGCAGTGCCACGCGCTCCCCGCAGCCCCCCCACACCCCCAGCCCCCCCTCCTCTTACCGTCTCTGCCTTGAGGGTCTTCCCCTTGTCCTCCTCGGGGGCGGGTGGGCTGGCAGGAGGGGGGCTGGGGTACCCTTTCCCGTTCTTCTCGTGAGCTTCCACCTTGATGAGGCGGTTGATGTAAGTGCCGCAGGTTTTAGGGGGTCCCTCCGGGGTCCCCGATTCCACTCTCGAATTCTTCCGCATCTTCCCGGTGGCGGCCTGGAGCAGACCCTGCAGGTTGTCCCTCGACAACCGCCCACCCCCATCCTTGCCACCCCCAGGGCCGGGCCGGCACCCCCCCAACTCAGCAGCTGAATTCTTGCGGCTTTTGCCCAGGTTGCTGCTGCCCGGCCGGGCCCGCTCCGAAACCGTCTTCAAGTTGGAGGGGAACTCCTTGAACCACTTGGCCGCCATGGGGCTGGGGAGGGGCAAGGTGCCGCGGTCCCCCCCGGGGCTCCTTTCACCCCCCCCGGGGCTCCTTTACCCCCCCCCGGCCACGCCACCGGCTCAGGGCCGGTTCAGCCGGGGGGCACAGGGCAGCCCGGCTCCCCCCAGCCCCGGGAGCGGGACCCTCGGTAGCCAGGGGCCAGCCCGGGAGGGGGGTGGGGGTGAGCAGGGGGGCCGGGGGGCTCCAGGCGTCCTTCGCCCCCGCGGGGACGTCTGGGGGGTCCCCAGGCGTGACGGCTCCCACGTCCTGGGCAGGGAACGGTGTCTCCCGGGGGTTCCTGGCCCCGGGGGAGCGTCCCGGGAGTGGGGGGAGGCGAAGTGTCTGCTCCAGCGATGGGAAGAGTTGGGGAAGTGCCGTCTGGGGTCCGACCGGGGCAGCCCCGGGGCGGCTCCGAGGGTCCTCTGCTCCCCCCCAGGGGTAAGGTTCGGGGGGATCTCTCCGTGCTCCGGGGTTAGGCAGCCGGGGGTCCCGTCGCGGGTCCTCGGCGGAGCCGGTGTCCGGGAGTCGGCGGGGCTGCAGGGAGGGTCAGGCCGGCCCGGGGGGCCCCATGCGGCGGCGGCGGGACGGGACGGGACGGGACAGGACGGGGCCGAAGCCGGAGGGGCCGGAGGGGCGGCGGGGCCGGCGCTCCCCGCCCAGATCCGGAGAGGGCGGCCCCGGGGGACGGCGAGGCACCGGCCGGGCGGGCGGCCACCGGGCCCGGCAGCCTCGTGGGGGCTCGGGGAGCACCGACCCCTCCTACCCCGGGCACTGCCGGGCGGTTCCGTCCGGTCCCTGGGCTGCCGAGGGATGGGTGGGCCCCGAGAGTGGTGGGGCAGGGGGGGGGTCTCGTCCCGATGAGGCTGGGAGACCCCGGGACCCACCCCCCCGGCTCGGGGAATGTGCGTGGGGGCTTGGCTCCTCACATGGCCCCTCCACACGGGTTTTGTGTGTGGACCCCACGCAGGGATCCCCCAGTGCCCAGACGGTCGTTCGTGCTCCCATGGCCGTCGGGGCACTGCCCGGTACCGGTACCAAGGCGGCTCAAACTGCTCCGGTGCAGCCCTGCTGGTGCCGAGACCTCGCATGAAAAATCCGAAGGAGAACAGAGATTTGGCTTCCTCCAGGGCTGGCAGCGGTGCCGGGGGGGTCCCTCCCGACCCCAGCAACACCAAAGGGGGGATGAGGAGGGGGGGTTTGTGGGTGAAGCTTCTCCCCCAGCCCCCCAGCACTGCCACGTCCTGCCCCAAACCAGGGAATGTCCCCAAGGAGCAGCCTTGCTGCTGGGTGAGAGGGGCTGGGAGGACAGAGCTCAACTCCTCCGGAGCAGCAGCTCCCCAGCACCGTGTCCCCCACCCTGTCCGGTACCGGGGCAGCCTCGGGCAGCAGCCTGGGGGTCACCGGCAGCTCCCTGGGAAGTGCCATTTCCTCAGCGGGCAGGATGGGCCTCAGGATCCCACGGCTGGGCTGGGATCTCCACGGGAATCAGCTTCACCTTCGGAGGAGGAGGACGAGGACAACTCCGTGCCCGTGGCACTGAGCTCCGGTGCTGGATCGGTTCCTTTCCTTACCAGATGGAAATCAGAACCTTCATCTTGCCTGGGGAGGGGACTTGGGGGCGGGGAGCTCCGTGGCAGGACCACGGTTCTGGTGGTACCACGGTGCCAATGGGACCACGGTTTCAACAGGACCATGGTGCCAGCAGGACCACGGTTCTGGTGAGACCACGGTTCTGGCAGTATCATGGTGCCAGTGGGACCACGGTGCCAGCGGTATCATGGTGCCCGGGGGATCACAGTGCCAACAGGACCATGGTGCCAGCAGGACCACAGTTCTGGTGGTACCACAATGCCAACAGGATCACAGTGCCAGCAGGACCACAGTGCCAGCAGGACCATGGTGCCAGCAGGACCACGGTTCTGGCGGTACCACGGTTCTGGCAGTACCACGGTTCTGGCAGTACCACAGTGCCAGCAGGACCACAATGCCAACAGGAGCATGGTGCTGGCAGTACCATGGTGCCAGCGGTACCATGGTGCCCAGGGGATCACAGTGCCAACAGGACCACGGTGCCAGCAGTACCATGGTTCTGGCAGTACCACATTGACAACAGGCCCCCAGTGCCAACGGGACCGATCGGTGCCTCCGTGCCGCGTTCCCGGCTCCTTGCCATCCCCGCATCCCTCTGGGAATTCTCTGCCTGTCTCCCTCCTCTCCCAGCTCCTGCAGGCTGTGGGATGGGAGCGGGAGAGATGGCACCAAGGAAACCCAAACCAAAGGTGGTGCTGAGTGGGATGGAGTCCGGTGATCCGGTGGGTGGGAGCAGCCAGAACCGTCACCGCCTGCCAGACACCGGCTCGTGCTGGTCCTGAGCACCCACTGGGGGGTGGGCAGCCACCATTCCTGCTCATCCCAGCCCAGAAAGGCACCAGGATTTGGGACTGTGTGTCTGGGCCACCCTCAGTGTGCCCAAACCCAACCCCATCACCAGGGGCAGTGGGCACAGCCCCCTCCCCACCTCAGCAAAGAGAAGGCTCCAGGGGGGGTTTGTTGGGGCCTTTTCATGCTCAAAGGGGCATCAAAAATGATGGGGACAAAAAAAAACCAAAAAACAACCCTCTTGGTGATAGGACAGGGGGTGATGGGTGTGAAGGGCAGAAGGAGAGTCCGAGGGGATAGCAGGAAGAAATGTTTTTAATGCTGAGGGTGGTGAGACCCTGCCCCGGGTTGCCCAGAGAGCTGGGGGAGAAGCAGAGTCCCTGGGAACATTCCAGAGCTTGGGGTTTGGACTGACTTAGAAAGCTCCCTTCCAACCCAAAACATTTGATGATCCCATGAAACAGCACCAACAACTTTTTTAAACCTTCCTTGGAAAGGGCTCAGCCCCCTCCCCAGAGGAGAGGAGCAGAACCTGGGTGCCTCCAGCCCCCCAGCACCAGGCACAGGGCTGGGGTAGGAGCCCACTGGGTCCTGGTTTGGGTAGAGGAGCAGAACCCAGAGCAAAGCTGCTCAGTGTTGCACCCCCTCTCCCAGGTCTTAAAAGCTGTTCCCAAATCCTCCATCAAATCCCTCTCTCCTTCAGCATCTTTTTATTGCAAAGCTGGGAGCAGGACAAGGGCTGAGGAGGGAGCAGCTGCTGGGAGGAGATAAAGGACTTCTGAGCCCCTTTGATTTTGTAAGAAGTTTTTTATTCAAACACAGTGAGTTAATCCCCGTGCTCTGGCTTTGACACCAATGACTCAGCTCTGCCCTCTTTGAGGACACAACCCCAGAGGACACCCTCAGCTCCTTCCAGCAGCCTGAAGGCAGAGCAGGGGGGATTCAAACAGGGGGTGCAGCAACAGAGCACTGAGCAGAGCTGGAACGATGGCTTGGGGACAAAACAAATGAAAAAAACTCCAGAGAAGTCACTGCAGGATCAAGTCCTGGGGTGGGATGAGCAACCCCTCAGCCCCAGGACACCTGATGGATCTTTCCCTCTCCACTTCCTGAGGTGCCAATTTGCAGTTTATCAAGAACAACAACAAAAAAAAAGTCTGGTCTTGGTTTAGAAGAGGAAGAAGGCAGCACCCCTCCCATGTTGCCAGAAAAAAGGTTTTTTTCTTCTTCTTCCAAGGTAGCTGTTCCACATCTTCCCCATGCAGCTTGTCCAGGAACTCCAGCTGGAAGAGGTTGGGGCCATTCCTGTGCTCCCACCAACACGAAGCCATCCCCAGGAGCAGGGTTGTGGGCACAATTGGCTGCAGAGGGGTTTGGCAAGATTTAGCCAGCAGCAGTTTGGAAAAAAAAAAAATTAAAAAAAATCAACAAAAAAAACTTCAGTCAAGACCAGCATCTTCAAATTAACAAACTGTAATTTCTTTTTTCTCCAAAGATACATTTTCCATACACATCCATCATACACTGTAACAAAAAAAAGCAGTGTACATGAAATAAGAAAATAAATTAAATCCATAGCATAGGTAAAGGAGGACGCTCTAGACTGGAGTAGAGTTGAAAGTTTCCAGCAATACAAGAGGCTCAAAAGTTTTTTTTTTAACAAGAATGCCTGCTAGCAAGGGTCCAGCAAGTGTTTTGGGTCAGTCCAACTGCTTAAACAGTTTTACTTAGAGTTTTTAATAGCCATTATTGTCCTGCAACAGGCAGAGCTGGGAGAACATCCTGGGAAAAAGCCAAGAGGCATCGTTGAGATCCAAGTAGAAGATCCTGAAGATGATCCATGGTCCTACCCATCCTCCTTGGGTGGTGTGTACCAGCCTGGAAAAAGGAGAGAGCTGTGAGGGACAAAGCTGCCCAGGAACACAACCCCACACTGGGAAATGCCAGTGCAAAGACACCAAGTCCCACGAGGGCCACGTTCTCCTTGATTCCCATGTTTTCCCCCTTCCAGTTCATTCCCCAACACCAGCAGGATAATGCCCTGTGGCTGTGGGAGCAGCTGGAGGAGCCAAGCACCCACTCATGGAGCAGGGGACACTGCAGCCACCAGCTGCCACTTCACCCCAGCTCTTCTCTGAGCTTGGGGTAGAAAAAAAAACTCAACTTGGAGTCAAGAGGATGAGGCCAATCTCTTTTCAGAGGTGCCCAGTAATAGGACAAGAAATAAAAGGTTGAAGCTGGAACATAGGAAATTCCACTTCAACACAAGGAGAAACTTCTTGACTGTGAGAGTGAGGGATCCAATAGGCTGCCCAGAGAGGTTGTGGAGTCTCCTCTAGAGGCTTCCAAACCCCCCTGGATGTGTTCTGTGTGACCCTGCTGTGACAGGGGGGTTGAACTTCATGATCTCTGGAGGTTCCTTCCAACCCCTGACATTCCATGACTCAAAGAACTCATCAGGAATCTGGGTCCCTCTCCCAGCCCTTACCGTTCTTCTCGTGGATCTGAACCAGGGACTTGTAGGACTGCTGAGCTCTGGTCAGGCTGTACTGATTCTGCAAAGGAAGCCAGGCCACACATCAGCCACCTGCCACCACCCACCTTCCCTTTGGGTCCCCCCCATCCTCTTTCTCCACCCCTTTGCCCACCTTGTTGGCTCCAAACTGGACTCGTGCTTTCCCTTTCACCAGCGTCGCGCTGATCTGCATGATCACTGACTCGATGGAGTAGGCACTGCTCCAGCCCTGGGGGACAGAGAGCAGCAGGGTGAGTGAGGCCAGCACCCAGAGGACATCCCCTTCCTGTCCCCTGAACAGCCAAAGGGGAATTGGGAGCTCCACAGTGCAGCCAGCACCCACCTGCTTGGTGAGCAGCTCCATGCAGATGGCACCGCCACCCAGAACGTACCTGAGGGAGGAATGGGGGAGGGTTAGGTGAGAGATGGACACAGCCTCACCCCCCTGCTGCTCCAGAGACAGAAGGGTTTCCCCTTCTGAACAGATCTCAAAAAACAAAACAAAACAAAACAAACCCAACACCAAAACCAGAAAGAAAAAAAAAGAGTCCACCCCTTCTACGCTTCCCAGAATCTGTGGTTGCAGGAGAGCTCCCGCAAACTGGGGGCTGGGAGATAAATGGGCTGGGAGATAAATGGGCTGGGAAGAATGAAAACTGCTGTAGGAAGCAGTGCTGGAGAGCTTGGCCAGCAGGAACAGGCAGGGAGTCACTTACCCCCCTGAGAGCACCGGGGACACGACCCTCACGAAGGGCGGATCGAAAGGAAAATTATCCTGGAATGAGAGAAGGGAAGTCAAGAGCTTGAGACACCTCCTCCCTGCTGACCCTCTGAGAAGGGAGGATCTGGAGGGAGGGGAACATGGGCTCCCTCACCTTAAAGGAGAAGTTGAGGAGGATGAAATCTGTTCCTTCTTTCTCTTTGAGGATCTGGAGATCGTTGTGCAAAGCGCTATCCTCGTCAACCCTGTTGGAGAAAAAAAACAAACCCCAGAGGGTGAGAAGTCAGGGTGGTGGCACCTGGAGTCAGCCACACTCACTGCCACCCAGCCACCCACCCCAGGGCTACTGTACCTGCACACCCAGGTGGCCACGAGGGCCCTCGGGTTGTCACCCAGAGGGCAGGGACAGCCCGAGCTGTCACCCTTCTGCTCCTGGTTTGCAGAGAAGAACATCACACCCTTTTTGCCAGCTGCCAGCTTAAAAATAAAAGACTGCCTGGCCCAAGGAAAAGGCAGCACTGGTGTCTGGAGGGTGTGAAAGCTGAGGGGTTTGTCTGATGCAGCTCTTCCAGGACTCTAGGAACAGCAGACAGTCTTACAGAGCCCTCATGTTCTCTCATCTTTTCTCTGGAGATGTCATCTCCCTTTTGATGTGGAGACAGTGAGCGAGCTGCCTGTGAGAGGCTGAATGAACCCCAGGCCTGCCAGGTGCTCCCCTGCCCTGTTCATTTCCCCTCTGGCTCCCAGGAAGACATTTGGGTCCCTCCCACCAAGCTCCACCACAGTCCCACAACCCCAAAGTGCCACCTACTTCAGGAGTTTGACGTTCCAATCGTACAGGCTGTCGTTCACCAGTTCAACTGCATAGTATCCTGCAAGGAGGAGAAGAGGGAGAGAAAACCAGGAGGGGGAATTGAGATTTCCAATCTCCTTGGCCCTGGCAGCACCACCTCAGCCTGGCAAAGAAACCCCCCCAAAAAGCAGCACTTATCCAGAAGAACCTTCCTGAGGGCAGCAGTTTTCCCACTGCTCTTTCCTGAGTCCTTGGGCTCAGCAAAAAGAGCACCACAACCCTTGGAGCCAGACAATTCCCCCCTCCACCACCACATTCCTCACTTCCATCCCACACCAGCAGGGAAGGGATAAAGCAGAGTTAAGGGTGAGGCAGTTTCCCTCCCTCCTGACAGATCCTCTCCCTGGCTGAACATCTCTGAAGCCCACGAGGTGCCACCCAGAACGAGGAGGAAAAACCTTGGCATGAAGAATGGGGTAACTGCCCCCCCCTTGTGCAGTACTCACCCCCCTTGAAACTTGGTGATCTGTAAATATCCCTGAGCTCCTTCATTAGCCGGTCAGTGGCCTGCACAGACCCAGACACTGCACCCTGGAGGAATTTGGGAAGAGGGAAATCCCATCATTAGGCTGCACCCACCACGGTTGTTGCTCTACAAGGCCAACACCTCAGCTGCAACTCCCACCCAGCTTCTAAACCACATCTCACTGTCTCTCTCACTGCTCCATCTTCCCCTTCTCCCTCTCCAGCACCTTCCCCCACCCCAAAGCAGCAAAACCACCTCAGTGGCCTCTCAACTGCTGAAAAATCCCAGGAGTTCAAAACCCACCCCCCACCAGGGCTCAAGAGGGAGCTGCAGCTCCTGGGAGCAGAGGGGAACCCCAGATTTTTCAGATTGTTTTTTGGGGGGCCACCTGAGGCCCAAATTCACTTCCTCCAGCTGCAGAGGCAGCTCAGGGACTTCTCTGCATTGGCCACTCCAGCCCCCCTGAGAGCCACCTCTGGCCAGGGACAGCCCCTTGGGTCCCTCAGCTTCCCCAAGCCTCCTGCCCACCAGGTGACACGTACATTTAAGTAATCTTGCCTCTGGTTCTTTTTGATTTTCTCTAAAATGGCCAGGTTTTCCTTCCCAATGCCTTCATCCTCAGTCTTTTTCCCATCTGCTGGCTCTTCCTCTTTCATCTCATAGTGGTCCAAGTCCTCTGTGTCCTGGGAAAGGGGAGAGGAGAGCTCAGAGAGGACCCTAATTGCTCCTCCTTGCTCTCCAGGAGGATTCACTCACAACCCTCCCTCCCAAACCCTGATCTGAGGCACAAACAGAATCATAAAAACATAAAATCTGTCGAGTTGGAAGGGACCCATGAGGACCACTGAGGCCAACTCCTGTCCCTGGGTAGGGGATCACACCTGAGAGCATCTTCCAAATGCTTCCTGAGCTCAGGAGGTTTGGGGTTGTCCCAAAGCTCCCTGGGGAGCTTCTTCCACTGCCCCCTGGGTGAAAAACCTTTTGCTGATAAATGAGGTGGAAGACACAAGGTCTGGGCAGCCCACACCTGCCCTGCCACCCTCCTGGGCCAAACCCAGCAGGGAAAGCAGCACATTTCCCTTTCCAGAATTCAAGTGGGCTCACACAAGCTCTTTGTTCACTGGATTCTCCCTTGCCAAGCCTCACACCAGGTTATAATTGGTCATTAATTCCTGGGACACCCCCCAAGGAACCCATGGAACCCACTGGCACCACTGGGCTCCTCCTCCCCCAGCAGAGACCCTCCTGCAGAAAACTGAGTGGTGGGGGGGGGACATTTTTCCCCTCAAAAAGAGGTGATGTGTCCACAGAATGCTTTGGGTTAGAAGGGACCTTAAAGTTCATCCACTTCCAACCCCCCTGCACGGGTCAGGACACCTTCCAGCAGCCCAGGTTGCTCCAAGCTCCATCCAAACTGGTCCAGAAGCTTTGTCCTGGTCTTTTCCTTCCCTTAGGCACAGGTTTTACCCCACACCACCATCTGCAACCCCCCAATAAAATCCTCTGGCAGGAGGGACCCCTTCCCCCATCTCCCCAGGATTCAGCTCCCAGGTAGGCAGAGCTCCAAGCTTGGGATTAAATCCTCTGTACAAACATTTCCTCCAGGGCTGCCTGATTGCTGCTGCTGCTGCTGCTATTCTGGAGGAACAGCATTTTTGGAAGGGCTCGGCCATTTTTAGACTGTCACCCAAGAAAAACAGATCCTGCAAAGAAAATCCTTCGAGTGGGGATTAACCTGCATCACACAGCAGGGCACAGCTCTTCCCACACAAAGCCCAACAAATCCCATGAACTTTTGCTCCAAGTCAGGACACCAATCCTGGCAGAAGAAGGAATGCTAAACTCCCCAGGATTTCTTTTCTAGGCCACAGGAGAGTGAGGACTCACACAACAAACATTAAGGATGTGGGACAGGCTGGAGAAGGTCCAGAAAAGGGCAGCACCTGCCAGAAAAACTGGGTTTGTTCAGCTTTGAGAAGAAAAGGCTTAGGAGTGACCTTATTACAGTGTTCCAGTACTTAAAGGGCAGCTCCAAAGGAGATGGAGACTCCTGATTTCCAAAGAATCCCATGGACAAGGGGCAATGGGCACAAGTTGCTCCTGGGGAGATTCACATTGAGCACAAGAGGAAAATTTTTCCCTCTGAGGACAATCAGACCTTGGAGTTGTCTCCCAGGGGGGGGAGTGTTGGATTCCTGCACTTTGGAAAGTTTTGAGTCTCAGCTCCAGGGGGTGCTGAGCCATCTCACATCAACAATAATCCTAAAAGGGTTGGAGCAGGTGATCCCTGAGCTCCCTTCCAAGCTGAAATCCCAGGATTCTCTGATCACCAATTTGCCCACAGAGTTTTGCAGACACGGGAGGTTCTGTTGAAACCTCAGTGTTTTGGGTTTTTTTTTTTTTTTCTTCCTTTCTCTCCAGGGGAGGGCCCTGGCAAAGGTCAACTTGGATTTAGCAAGTTATTAACTTGGTTTAAAACCCCAACAAGTGCTGCCAAGTGACCTGCCCCCAGGGTTGTGTGTGAGGAGCTGCAGCCTCCCTGCCTCTCACACCCCGGGGAGGAGCGTGCGAGGCTTCTCTCCTCGGTCACCATGGAGATCCAGGGATTTATTCCACCAGGGAGATCCAGGGATTTATTCCACCCACTTCTCCAGAGCTCCAAACCACAAAACCCAACACCCTCAGCCTGTGGGTTTTGCAGCGTGACAGGCTCAGCCTGCAGTGCAGCATGGCTGCTCCTCAGACACACTCCACTCATCCTCCTCTTTGCTGGAATCCCAGGAATCCCATCATCCCAGGAGGAATTTCAGGCTCCCAGAGCTCTGGAATTGGGAAACTGGACAAGGGGGTTTCACCTCCAACTCCTCTGCACCCCTCTGGAGGCCATGGCTTCCCAGGTGGGAACACACCACTCCCACCCAGTGGGAAAATGCTGGGATTAATCCAACTTCTGGGCTCTTCCCAATTCCCAGCCCTGAGCCCTCCCTGTGCTCCTCCTCACTGACCTCTGGCATCTCCTCATCTTCCTCTTCCGAGGACACCTCTTCCTGCGTGCTCTGTGGGGACAAAAGGACAGAGGGGGCCATCAGCTTCCTGGGAAAAAAAAAAAAAAACCTCTCCTGCCTCTCCAGGAGCTTTTTGAGCAAAGTTTAAGAGGGATTTTTAAATCCAAAAAGCTTCACAGGAATCCACCCCACAGGTGAGAATCTGCCCCGCTCTTCCCACGGGGAACTCCTCCAGCAGACTCCAGGGAATTCCTTTTTTTTCCAGGTGAAGGAACTCCCAAAGTCTCCTCACCTGTTCTGCTGGCAGAGGTTGGTCCAACATTTCCACGTCTGGATGCTGGGGGAGGTTGTAGAGTTTGCAGAGGTCGGAAATGATTCTCTTCAGGTGCTGCAGCAGCTGCCAGGGAGCAGCCAAGTGTCAGAGAAACCCCCCCAGGCTGAGCCCCCTCCCCCCCAACTCCTGCAGCCCCTTCCCCTCCCAAAGGAGCCACTGTCCCTGCTCCAAGACATCAGGAAGAGGAGGGAAAATCCCCTCCAGACTCAGCTTGATGATCCCAAGCCCCCTCTCACCAGGCTGTTCCCTTTCCTGACTTCCACCAGCCTCTGCAGGATAAAAATCCCAACCCACCCCCCCCCAGACTCAGCCCCCCTCAACTCCTGCAGCCCCTTTCCCTCCCAAAGGAGCCACTGTCCCTTCTCCAAAACATCAGGAAAAGGAAGGAAAATCCCCTCCAGACTCAGCTTGCTGATCCCAAGCCCCCTCTCACCAGGCTGTTCCCTTTCCTGACTTCCACCAGGGGATAAAAATCCCCACCCCAGACTCAGCAGAATTCCAAGCTGATCCCAAGCCCCCTGCCCCCCTCACCCTTTCCTCACTTCCACCAAGGGATAAAAATCCCACTCCCCAACCCCCCTCAGCAGAATTCCAAGCTGATTCCTTTCCTCACTTCCACGAGGGGATAAAAATCCCACTCAGCCCCCTCCCCAGACTCAGCAGAATTCCAAGCTGATCCTTAGCCCCCTGCCCCCCCTCACCAGGGTGTTCCCTTTCCTGACTTCCACCAGGGGATAAAAATCCCACCCCCCATAAACTCAGCAGAATTCCAAGCTGATCCCAAGCCCCCTGCCCCCCCTCACCAGGGTGTTCCCTTTCCTGACTTCCACCAGCCTCTCCAGGATAGCTGCCAGGTTGGGATCATCTGATTCCACGGACCAGATGGGGGGGACTGCTGGGTAAGATTCCTGCAGAAAAGGGAAAAAAAAACATGTGGGGGGGGTGAAACTTCCACATCCCCAGGGAAAGGCAAGACCAGGAGCTGCAGCCCCACATCTCTTCCCTAAAGGGATCCCTCTGGATTGCTGAGATCCATGGAATGGGAGCAAACCCCCCCCCCAAAACCCAACCAGGGCAAAACAATGTCTGCCCCCCCAGAAAAAACCCCCCAGGATGGGACAGGAACAGGGACAACGGTGACGTTATGGCCGAGCAGGGGGATCCGACAGCTCCCGGGGACACTCCCGAGATCCCAGCTCTGGAAAATCCCCCTTGGGACCTCCGGGAAGTGGGACCCAAAATCAGAACCCACCCCATGGGATGGGATCTGCACCCCCCCTAACCCAGAACCCCATAAAGAACGACCCAGAGCAGCCGGGAAGGGGCTCAGAACCAGGACCGGGATACCAGGAACATCTCCAGGCATCACTGGGAACCCCACCCCAAACAAAACCGAGGGAACGGGAACCCGGGGCCACCCTGTGTGTCCCCCCGGTGCTATCGGGACCGGGATATCCAGGGGAATGGGAACCCGGGGCCACCCTGTGTGTGCCCCGGTGCTACCGGGACCAGGATACCGGGATCATCTCCAGGCATCAGCGGGAACCCCACCCCAAACAAAACCGAAGGAACGGGAACCCGGGGCCACCCTGTGTGTCCCCCGGTGCTACCGGACCCGGCTCTACCCAGGGTGAAGCTGCCCGGTACCGGGAACCCGGCGGAGCTCCGGGGGGGGGGTCCAGGCCACACGAACGGCTCCCCCGGACCCTAACGGCAGCGGGGCTCCGACGCCAGGCAGCCCACCCCGGGTTCTCCGAACCAGGTCCCGGTGTTCCGTCCCACCGGGAGGGGGTGGGGGGGTCCTCACCGTGATATTACAGTGGATGCGGACGGGTCCCGGTGGCGGTCCCCGGGAAGCGGAAGCACCGGCCCGAGCTCCGACCCCCGGGACGAACTCGCAGCTGATTTCGTCGGGACAGGCGCTGCCGATACGGAACCGCTCGTGGCCCCGGTGGAAGATGGACTCGAGCAGCCGCAGCTCCCGCCTCAGGAGCCGCCCGGCGGGGGCGGTGGCGGTCGCCGCCACTTCGGTCCCGCTCCGTCCGGGTCCCCCCCCCGCCGCCGCCTGCGACCCCGCCGCCTCCTCCGCCCCCGCCCGCTGCATCTTCCCATGGAGGGAACCGCTCCGCCGCCGCCGCCGCCGCCGCCGCAGCCCCCGGAGCCGGCCCAAGATGGCGGCGGGACGGCCCCGCTCTCCGGAACTGACCCCTCCCGACGGTACCGGAAAAGGCGGAGCCTCCGCCCGGCGACGGAACCGGGAGGGAGGGAGACGGAAGTGACGGGAAAAAAAGGGAAAAAAAAAGAAAAAAAAAAAAAAAAAAAAAAAAAAAAAAAAAAAAAAAAAAAAAAAAGGGGGGGGGGGGGGGGAAAAGGAAGGATGGGGGTAAATAAAGGGGCGGAGCTTAACGGCCCTGAGCCCCGCCCCCCGGTTACCGGGGTCACGTGGGGTCACGATGGGAACGGGGGGAGAGAGGGGGGGGGGGCTTAGAGGGGTCTGAGCCCGGGGGGTCCGGGGGGGTCTGAGGGGTTTGGGGGGTCGGAGAAGTCCCTGAGGCCGAGCGGGGGAGAGGGGGGGGCTTAGAGGGGTCTGAGCCCGGGGGTCTGGGGGGTTTGGGGGGTCTGAGAAGTCCCTGAGCCCCGGGGGGGTCTCAGCCCATGGGGCTCCGAAGGGAGTCTGGGGTGAGGGGTCTGGAGGGGGTCGGGGGTGTCTGGGGCTCTGAGGAGTTCCTGAGCTCGGGGGGGGTCTTGGGGGGTTCGAGGGATCCCGGGGGTCTTGGGGGTTACTGAGAGCGGGGCAATGGGGAGCTCAGCCCGATGGATCCGGGGCTCTCCGGGGGGGTCCCTGAGCTCAGGGGGTGTCCCAGGACCGGCGCTTTGTGTGTGTCGGGGCCTGGGAGCTGCCCCCATCGGATTCGGTTCGGTTCCGATCCCGTGGGTGGCGGAGGCTGGAGCCCGGCAGAGCGGAGGGTTTGGGTCTCCCGAACACCCCCCCCCCTTCCCTTTGCGGGGCGGGGGTGGGGGCGGCCCCGGGGCCGGTGACGGCGGCGGTGACGGAGCGGGGAGTGCGGGGCGGCCCCGGCACAGCGCCCGGCACCGCCTCCCGCCCGGGGCCGCCCCGCCCGGGCCGCCGCCGCCGCCGGCTCCAGCACCGCGGAGAGCGCGGGCAGCACCGGGGACAGCGGCGGGACCGGCCCCGGCCCGGCCCCGGCACCAGCCCGGCCCCGGTACCGGCCCCGGTACCGGCAGCGGGCCGCCCCCATGGCGCTGCTCCGCGTCCTCTGCCTCCTCGCCGCTCTCAGACGTAAGTGCCCCGGGCTGGAGGCGGGGAGCACCGGCACCGTTGTCGGTACCGAATTGGACCCGGGGTGTCGACTCCGGCGTAGAGTCGGTACCGGCCCCGCTGCGGTGCTTCCCGCTACTCCGGCCCGGCCCCTGGGGATGCTCCAAGTGCTCCCCACGCGGTACCGCCGGGCCCTGGGGGTTCGGTTCGCCAAACTGTCCTGCCGGGGCGGTACCGGGGGGGCAGGGGGTGGGCAAGGACAGGCCGGGGGCGGGTGGGACATGGGGGGCGAGGGGGGGGAGGGCGAGGGGGTGCGCAGGCAGAAGCAGACGGGGGGGACCGAGCTGCAGACCCCCGCCCAGACGCACCCACAACTGCCCCTTCCCAGGCACCAGCAGCCCCCCGGGACCCCCCCTTCACGACCCCCCCCCTTGTCACCCTCCATCTGCCAGGTCCAGACCCCTGGGGCAAGCAGGGGCTGAGCTCCGGGGGGAGATCTGGAGCCTCCCGGAGTGGGGTGAGGGGGGGTCCCTGACTGTGCCCGTGGGTCTGAGCCCCCCGGCACCTCCCCAGGGGCCGTGGGCACGGACACGGAGGAGCGGCTGGTGGAATATCTGCTGGACCCCACCCGCTACAACAAACTGATCCGCCCGGCCACCAATGGCTCCCAGCTGGTGACCGTCCAGCTCATGGTGTCTCTGGCACAGCTCATCAGTGTGGTGAGTTCCCTGGGGCTCTGCTCCCCCATCTCCCAGGGTGGGATAGGGGTCCTGCAGCCCCCAACCCCCACCCATCACCCAAGTAACCAACTCCACTCTCCCCGCAGCACGAGAGGGAGCAGATCATGACCACCAATGTCTGGCTGACCCAGGTAAGAGCCATGGACCCCACCATGGCCCTGGGGACACCCAGGCACCCTGCATTGAGACCCCCCCCCCAGGCACCCTGCCCCAGGACTCCCCAGGACCCTGCCCTGAGAACCCCCAGGCACCCTGCCATGCAACCCTTCCTGTTCACCCTTCCACAGGACCCCCCCAGGCGCCTTGCCCCCAAGACCCCCCAAGCACCCTGCCCAGGACCACCCTTGTCCATCCTTCCTTGGGACCCCCCATGTCCATTCTTCCTTGGGACCCCCCCAGACACCTTGCCCTAGGACCACCCATGTCCATCTTTCCTTGGGACCCCCCCAAGCACCCTGCCCAGGACCACCCATGTCCATCCTTCCTTGGGACCCCCCAAGCACCCTGCCCCAAGACCCCCCAAGCACCCTGCCCAGGACCCTCCATGTCCACCCTTCCCCAGGACTCTGTCCCGGGACCCCTCAGGCACCCTGCCCTGCAACCCCCCCCATGTCCACCCTACCCTGGGACCCTCCAGACACCTTTCCCCAGGACACCCTGCGTCCACCTTGCCCTGGGACCCCCACACACCCCATGTGGAATCCCCCTGATCCCTTCCTGCCCTCAGGAGTGGGAGGATTATCGTCTCACCTGGAAGCCAGAGGACTTTGACAACATGAAGAAGGTCCGACTGCCCTCCAAGCACATCTGGCTGCCCGACGTGGTGCTCTACAACAAGTAGGTGTTGGTTTTTTTTTTGGGGGGGGGAAGAAAGGGGTGGGGGGAAGCAATCCCACTGCCTGACATTGCACCCCCCACCCTCAGCGCCGACGGGATGTACGAGGTCTCCTTCTACTCCAACGCCGTCATCTCCTACGACGGGAGCATCTTCTGGCTGCCTCCTGCCATCTACAAGAGCGCCTGCAAGATCGAGGTGAAGCACTTCCCCTTCGACCAGCAGAACTGCACCATGAAATTCCGTTCCTGGACCTACGACCGCACCGAGATCGATTTGGTGCTGAAGAGCGAGGTGGCCAGCCTGGACGACTTCACACCCAGCGGCGAGTGGGACATCGTGGCGCTGCCGGGCCGGCGCAACGAGAACCCCGACGACTCCACCTACGTGGACATCACCTACGACTTCATCATCCGCCGCAAACCTCTCTTCTACACCATCAACCTCATCATCCCCTGCATCCTCATCACCTCCTTGGCCATCCTCGTCTTCTACCTCCCCTCCGACTGCGGCGAGAAGATGACCCTCTGCATCTCCGTCCTCCTGGCTCTCACCGTCTTCCTGCTCCTCATCTCCAAGATCGTGCCGCCCACCTCGCTGGACGTGCCGCTGGTGGGCAAGTACCTCATGTTCACCATGGTGCTGGTGACCTTCTCCATCGTCACCAGCGTCTGCGTCCTCAACGTCCACCACCGCTCGCCCACCACTCACACCATGCCCCCCTGGGTCCGCACCCTCTTCCTCCACAAGCTCCCGGCGCTGCTCTTCATGAAGCAGCCGCGACAGAACTGTGCCCGACAGCGCCTGCGACAGCGCCGGCACCACCAGGACCGCGCCACCGCCGCCGCCACCGCCGCCCTCTTCCTCCAAGGGGGTCCCCGGCTCTGCGCCTGCTACGCCGCCCACCCCGGGGCCGCCAAAGTCGAGGGGCTCAACGGGTACCAGGAGAGGCCGGGGGGGCAAGGGGCGACCCCCACGACCCCCTGCGCCTGCGGGGTGGGGGAGGCGGTGGATGGGGTGCGGTTCATCGCCGACCACATGCGCAGCGAGGACGACGACCAAAGCGTGAGATGGGGGGTTGGATGGGTGGGTGGGTTTGGGGGGGGTGGAGGGTATGGAGAGGGTGGGGAGGGCTTAGGGGGTGTGTGGGATTTGGGGGGGAAGTGGGTTGAGGGGTATGGGGTGTCGGGGGTAGGGAGGGGTGGGGGGTGTGGAGTAGGGGGGCAGATAGGGTTGGGGGGTGCAGGTAGGGCTGGGAGGTGCAGGTAGGGCTGGGGGGTGTGGAATAGGGGGCAGATAGGGTTGGGGGGTGCAGGAAGGGCTGTGGGGTACAGGCAGGGTTGGGGGGTGCAGGTAGGGCTGGGGGGTGTGGAATAGGGGTGCAGGCAGGGCTGTGGGGTACAGGCAGGGTTGGGGGGTGCAGACAGGGCTCGGGGATTACAGGTAGGGCTGGGGGGGGGGGCTGCAGAGCATGTGCATGGCTGCAGCACAGCATGGGATGTGCATGAGCACCAAGAGGGGCCCTGCCCTGCAGCCACCAGAATCCCCCCCAGCTCCCAGAGCCCCCCAAGAGCCCCCACCGGGGCAGGAGTGGGCTCCATCCTGCAAGGGGGGGGGGGCTGACCCTGTAGATTTTTTTATTATTTTTTTTTTTTTTGGCAGTGCCACCCCCGGGCTGGGCTGCAGGACCGGGGACTGCTGCTCCCTCCCCCCCACTCAGCCCACGGGGGTGATGAGTTGCCACGGGCTCAGCGTGGGGACAGAGCCCCGGGGTGGGGGACAGGGTTGGGGGGGGGGATGCTGAAGGAGCAAAGTGGGGGCTCCATGGGGTGAAACCTCCCGGAGTGGCAGCTTGGGGGGCGGTACCGGAGGTGCCGGTTTGACCCAATGTCCCCTCCCCGTCTCTCGTAGGTGAGTGAGGACTGGAAATACGTGGCCATGGTGATCGACCGCCTCTTCTTGTGGATCTTCGTCTTCGTCTGTGTCTTTGGCACCGTCGGCATGTTCCTCCAGCCCCTCTTCCAGAATTACACCACCAACTCCCTGCTGCAGCTCGGCCAGGGCACCCCCACCTCCAAATAGCACCCACCCACCCACCCCGGGGACAGGGAGGGACCCCTCCGACCCCCCCTTTGTGGGATTTGGGTGTTTGGGTTCCGGGGCGGGCACTGCAAACCCAATAAATACTCACAGAGGATGGGGTTGGGTTCCACTTGGTGATGTTTTATCAGCCTGGGGAATGGGGTTCGGGGGGGGGGGGGGGATGTTTTTTGGGTTCCCTGGGACCCAAGGCAGGAAGGAATTGGGTCTGGAAGAGGAAAAAAAGCTCTGATGCTCCCTACTCCTTCCCAGGATTTATCCAGTGTATCCCCCAAGAACCAGGCAGGAGCCCCCACCCCCTGTGGGACCCCCTCAAGCATCCCGGGGGCTCCGGAGCTGCACGGGAGGAGGAGGAGGAGGAGGAGGAGGAGGATGGGGGCTGCTCCGGCTCCTCCTCGAGGTGAGCACATGGCCCAGGCAGGAGGTTCCTATTTTTAGGTTGTACCTGCAGGCAGAGCCAGGGCAGTGAGGGCTGGAGGCTGCTCCGAGCTCCCAGGGTGGAGGCAGGAGGGTGATTGTGGTTGGGAAAAAAGGAAAAAAAGGGGAAAACAAAAAAAGGGGGAAAAAGGGGGGGGAAAAAAGGAGGGGAAAAAAAGGGGAAAAAAGGAGAAAAAAGGAAGGGAAAAAAGGGGCAAAAAAGGAGGAGAAAAGGAAAAAAGGAAAAAAAAGGAAAAAACAGGAGGGAAAAAGGAGGAAAAAAGGGAAAAAAGGAAAAAAAGGAGGGAAAAAGGAGGGGGAAAAAAGGAAAAAATGAGGGAAGAAGTGAAAAAAAGGAGAAAAAAAAGAGGGGAAAAAAAGAAAAAAGGAAAAAGGAGGGAAAAAAGAAAAGGAAAAAAAAGGAGGAAAAAAAGAGGGAAAAGGGAAAAAAAAGGAGGGGTAAAAGGGGGAAAACAAGGAAAAAAAAGAGGAAAGGAGAAAAAAAAGGGGAAAGAGAAGGTAAAAAAAGGGGAAAAAGGGGAAAAAGGGAAAAAAAAAAGGAACTATAACCCCCAAGCACCTCCTCAGGTGGGAGCAGCCCCGTGGGACCCCATCTCGGTACCGGTCCGGCAGCTCTGCCCCTGCAGGCAGGAATTGGCCTCATTAGGGAAAATTGAAATGGAGATTTTTCTATAAATACCACAAATCCTCCCAGCTGGGGAGGGGGGGGAAAGGGGGGGGGCAGTGGCAGAACTGAGCCCGGGGAAGCTGCACGCGAGAAATTCCATTTAAATCCCAGCCCTTCACCCAGCTGGAGAAATCCTAAAATGCTCCTGCACCTCCTCCTCTTAGGGCTTCCCCCCAAAAATCACTGGGAAGAGCTTTTCCCTAAAAGCATCATCGGGATAACCCCATTATGGTGTGTGCAGGTTGTGGGGTTCCTGCTCCAAGGTTTGGAGTTTGGGGACAATTTCTCCCTGGAAAAGGTTCTCAGGACCTGGGCCAGGCTTCCCAGGGCAAGGCTGGAGTCTCCATCATCCCTGGAAAGGTTTCCAAACCTTGGGAATGTGGTGCTGAGGGCCATGGGGAACGGTTGGGAGTGGATGAGCTGAAAGGGATTTTCCCACCCAAACACCACATGTCACTTGGTGTCACCTCTCCTGTCCCAGACACACAGAAAAGGGGCAGCTCCCACTCCAATCAGCTCCACATTTCAGGAATTTGATGGGCACAGCAGCTCCACATCCCCAAGCTCAGACCTCAGCACCCCCAGAACGGGACCTGCAGCCCCTCAGGTGACTGTTTGGGGACACAGAGCCCCCACTTTGGAGCCAGAGGTGGGGGAAGGAGCCCACAGAACCTTGCTCCATCACTCCAGGGTACACTGGAGCCCTGGGAAGGCTCAGTTTTCCTTGAGGTCTCATTCCCAGCTTTCCACAGCTGAGCTTCTTTTATGATCGGTGGTGGATGTGGGAAAGGCTGTGGATGGGGTCTGCCTGGACTTCAGCAAAGCCTTTGACACCGTTTCCCACAGGATTCTCCTGAAAAAGCTGTCAGCCCACAGCTGGGACAGGAGCACCCTGTGCTGGGTCAGGAACTGGCTGGAATGGGCCCAGAGAGTGGTGCTGAACGGGGCTGCATCAAAATGGCGGCTGCGGTGTCCCCCAGGGATCAGTGTTGGGTCCAGTGCTGTTCAATGTCTTTAGTGATGATTTAGATGAGGGGATTGAGTCCACAATTAATAAATTCACAGATGACACCAAGCTGGGGGGGAGTGTGGATCAGCTGGAAGGCAGGAGGGCTCTGCAGAGGGACCTGGAGAGGTTGGAGAGTTGGGATGATCCCAAGGGGATGAGGTTCAACACAGCAACCCCAAAAGGTGCCCAGCATCTCAGGCAAGGCCTTTGACACCTTCTCCCACAGGATTCTCCTGAAAAAGCTGTCAGCCATGTCTGGAACGGGCCCAGAGAGTGGTGCTGAACGGGGCTGCATCAAAATGGCGGCTGTGGTGTCCAAAATGGCGGCTGTGGTGTCCCCCAGGGATCAGTGTTGGGCCCAGTGCTGTTCAATGTCTTTAGTGATGATTTAGATGAGGGGATTGAGTCCACAATTAATAAATTCACAGATGACACCAAGCTGGGAGGAAGTGTGGATCAGCTGGAAGGCAGGAGGGCTCTGCAGAGGGACCTGGAGAGGTTGGAGAGTTGGGGTGATCCCAAGGGGATGAGGTTCAACACAACAACCCCATGGGGAGCTCCAGGCTGGGCACAGAGTGGCAGAAAGGGAGCTGGGAGTCTGGATTGCCAGGAAGCTGAAGAGGAGGCAGCAGTGTGCCCAGGTGGCCAAGAAGGCCAATGGCATCCTGGGCTGGCTCAGGAACAGCGTGGCCAGCAGGTCCAGGGAAGGGATTCTGCCCCTGTGCTCAGCTCTGGGGAGGCCACAGCTTGAGTCCTGTGTCCAGTTCTGGGCCCCTCAGCCCTCAGGAAGGAGCTTGAGGTGCTGGAAGCAGGTCCAGAGAAGAGCAAGGAGGCTGTGAAGGGATCCAGCAGAATTGCTGTGAGGAAGGGCTGAGGGAGCTGGGGGTGTTGAGGCTGGAGAAGAGGAGGCTCAGGGGAGACCTCATCACTCTCTCCAACTCCCTGAAAGGAGGTTGGAGCCAGGGGGGGGTTGGGCTCTTTTCCCAGGCAACTCTCAGCAAGACAAGAGGGCAGGGTCTCAAGTTGTGCCAGGGGAGGTTTAGGTTGGAGATTAGAAAGCATTTCTTTCTGGAGAGGGTGATCAGGCATTGGAATGGGCTGCCCAGGGAAGGAGTGGATTCTCCGTGTCTGGAGATATTTCCAAAGAGCCTGGATGTGGCACTGAGTGGGCTGGGAACCACGGGGGGAGTGGATCAAGGGTTGGAGCTGATGATCTCTGAGGTCCCTTCCAACCCCACCAATTCTATGATTCTAAGAAGCATTTAAAAAAATGTAATTTTACCTCCACTGCTCTTCCCCCTCTGCCCTCTCCAGCTCTCTCCACTCTGCAGGAGTTAACACATCCCTGGCACACAGCCAGCTCCAAGACAGAATTATTTTTATTTTTTTTAATTATTTTTTTCCCTCTTTTATTATCAATTTGGAATGTTCTCCTGGTGCTGTCCTGTAGAGATCAGTCCCATGTCCCAGCCTAGGTGGCTGCCACCAGCCACTTTGTGACAAACCCAGAAAACAGACCAAGAGTTTGGGGTTTAGTTTTTTTTTTGTTGTGTTGTTTGTTTGCTTTTTGTCTTTCCTTAAAAGAGAAAAAAAAAAAAAATTGCTTCTAAAACCTGCCAGAGGGATCTGTAGTGCAGGGTCCAAAGGTTTTGAGGTTGCAGTCCAAGAATCCCTCCTGTTTCTTGTGCCTTCTTTAAAAAATAATAAAACCACCAACCAAAAACAAAAAAGAGGAGACTAAAAGAGAGAAGCAAACAGGGATTGAGCCTGCTCTACCTTAAAAAAAAAAAAAAAAAGAGAGAGAACTTCCATGCACGTTTTTAAAAGAGAAAGGGCTGGGTCTGAAGGGGAACAAGAGCAGAGGAGGCAGCCAGGCCTATGAAGGGGGGAAAATTTCTGCAGGCTCCTGATTCCACTTCAAACCCAAGGTGAAAGGAGGTGAAAGCCCTCCCTGCACACCTCACCCCCCCCTCACGCTGCAGGGCATCTTGTTATGCATCAGGGAGGGAGAAATTCTCTTCCTCTTGGGGTTTTTGGATCCAGCTGCCATAGCCCAGCTCCTCCAGGGCACTGAAGAAGCTCTGCTTGGCTTCTTGGTAGGCTGTGGCTGCCTCCTTGGCATCCGAGTAGACTGAGAGGCTCTGCAGGTCCCCACGGTTGCTCTTGGCACATAACTGCTGGAACAGGGCAAACATTTTCCTCTTGGACACACGAGACACCTCCAGCTTGGGGCTGAGAAGGAAGACAAAGGGAGTGATGAAGGAGGAGGCATTGGAAAGAGCAACGAGAGCAACGAGAAGCAGGGGGGACAGAAAAAACACCCATGGGGAGGGATGAGGGGGTTGCTGGGGGGGCTCTTGGCTCAGTGGGGCTCTCTTGGAGGGGCTGGGTGATAATTTTGTTGTTTCCAGAGCTCTCAGCTACGTCAGTTTGAAATTTCTCCCTCCCCCCCCCTCAACACCAGGCATCCCCGTGACTGCCCAGCTGCCCCCCCCCCACTTCCCTGGAGAGAAAAAAGCAGCAGTGTCAGGAAAAGGCTCTTCTTACCCATCTACTTTCCCTTTTGTGCCATCCAAGACTTCCACTTCGCTCTCATCAGCAAGACACCAGTTCACTGAGGACTCCTTTGTCTTCCCTGTCTGCCTCGCAGAGTCGTAAACGCTGACTCTCCCCACCTGCCAGAGAATCCAAAGGGTTTGGAAAACCAGGAGCCTCCTGCCAGGGGGTCTGCACATCACTCCCCCCACCCTCCACTGACCCCACACAGAGCTTTGTCTTTCTTTCCACCCCCCCAAGACGTTTGGTACCTGACACCTGGGTCACCCCCCTCCTTTCAGCCAGATGGGGACTGATGTTACCTGGGACATGGAAAGTTTCTGACTCCTGCAGGCAGGGGTTCAGTTCACCCCAAATTCCTGAGAGAACCAAGCACTGGGTGTGTGTGGGGTCTTGCTAAGACAAAGTGCCCCTGGTGTTCTTTTCCCCAGACCAAGTCAGTGCCAGTGACCCCCAGGCTCTGTGGGAGAAGAACACCAAGGGCACCTTGTCTTGGCACTGCCAAGGCCACCACTGCCCCATGGCCCTCATCCCCACATCTCCAGGGCTTTGAAATCCCTCCAGGGATGATAGAGACTTCATCCCTGCCCTAGGAGGTCCTGGGCCAGGCCCTGAGAACCCTTTCCAGGGAGAAATTATTCCCCAGCTCCAACCTAAACCTCCCCCAGCATTCCTCTTGTTCCATGGGAGCAGAGCCCGACCCCCTCTGGCTCCAATCTCCTCTCAGGGGGTTGCAGAGAGCCACAAGGTCTCCCCTCAGCCTTCTCTGCTCCAGGATCAACACCCCCAGAGCCCTCAGGAAGGCCCCAACCCAAGGGCCAAGGTGGAAGGTGGGGACAGAGAGGCCAAGGTGGAAGGTGGGGACAAGAGGGACCAAGCTCAGAGTACCTCGGGGTGGTTGATGTGATAGGGAGCCTGGAGCTTTGCCTGCAGCACGTTCCTCTCTCTTGCCACGCGGCAGCAGATGGCTCGTGTCAAATGGCCCTGGCTGTACAAGTAACCTGTGAAAACAAAGGTGAGGGCATCAGGAGAGAGGGATCAGCACAGAGGGAGGACAGGCCAAGCCCTGAGAGTAACAGTGTTCAAGGCCAAGTGGTTCAGCACCAGGAACCCTACCAAAAAAGCCCCAAAACAACTCCACCTTCAGCATAAAACCCATAAAGCCCTTAACCCAACAGCTCTGCCAGGACTGACACTTCAGTTTGGCACTCCTGCAGCCTCCCCTTGTCACCGCAGCCCAGCCTGATGGAGAGGGGCAGCAGATGTCTGTGTGTCCCCTTCACCCCAGCCCAAGGGCTCATACCCAGTGTCACAGAGCTGAGATAAACAGGTTCCATGAAGTGGGAGAGCAAAGCCCCTTGCAAGCCCAGGACATTCCAACGTAAGATCTTGTCACTGCAGGACATGGTGCGCAGCCTCTCCCCGTGCTGGATCCCATCCCAGGTGGGCATGATGTCACTTGACTCCACAGGGATGGTCCCTTCCCCTGCACAGGAGAAGAAGAAAGCTTTGCTGTTGAGTCAGATGTTTCACACGTCTAAAAACCACCAGCAACTGCACCAGAAACTCATCTATGCACAGGCAGGGAGTGGCCTCAGGAGTCACTGGGATATTTTAGCATCACACAACAAAAAAAAAGGGAACTCAGAGCAGATTACAGGGCAGACCTTCTTCAGATGGCTGAAGCAACATGAAACAGGACTTGAAAGGAAGGGGAGAGACATCCAGACTGTGTGGCAAACTCCCTCCAGTGCCCCTCATCCCTTCTACTCACCTGCTTTGGTTCCCAAATGTTTCATCAAATCCCCCAGCAGCACCGTGGGCAAGGGAACCCTGGAGCTCCAAAAAGGCTCCAAAGCTGGCTGAATATGAGCCAGTGTGTGCCCAGGTGGCCAAAAAAGCCACCAGCATCCTGGCTGGGAGCAGCACTGGTGTGGGCAGGAGGAGCAGGGTAGGAATCATCCCTTGTGCTTGGTACTGGGGAGGCTGCACCTCAAATCCTGGGGGCAGTCAGGACCAGGACATTGAGGGGATTGTGTCCAGAGAAGGGAATGGAGCTGGGGAAGGGGCTGGAGAGCAAGGAGAAGGGGATGGAGAAGCTGAGGAGCAGCTGGAGGTGTTGATCCTGGAGCAGAGGAGGCTGAGGGGAGACCTTGTGGCTCTCTGCAACCCCCTGAGAGGAGGTTGGAGCCAGGGGAGGTTGGGCTCTGCTCCCAAGGAACAAGGGATAGGACAAGAGGAACTTTTGGCCTCAAGTTGTGGCAGAGGAGGTTTAGGGGGACAACTTCTCCTTGGAAAGGGTTGTCAGGACCTGGCCCAGCTCCCCAGGGCAGGGCTGGAGTCTCCATTATCCCTG